>NC_141046.1:47576507-47851507 GCF_041138505.1 Cibotium barometz
AGTGAAGAGACATCCCTGGGAAGGGGTGTGGCTCTTGAGTCAACCGTTATGTCCTTTGGACTTAGGGGTGTGTCTTTTAATGAATAGACATGTCCTTTGATAGTGACCCATGTGTAAGGGTGTGACCCTTCACAGGTGTCCTTTCAGTTAATAAGGGATTAAGGAGTAATTAAGGAGAGTTTAAGAGAGAGTTAGTCACAATCGTGACAATTGGACTCCCGGAGCCAGAGATGGGAGCAGTATTGTTGCGTGGCACATCTGGAGAGTTCGATGTAGCGAAGCCATTGAAGGCACCCTCACCCCGCCAGTCCATCTGGAGCATCGGGCTTGATATCATTCATACCCTCCGCAGTTAGCGGGGGAAGCTTCAGGGTGGCTCAGACTGCATGCGGAAGTGCCGGGAGGCCTTCCTGAGGATCTGGTGTCACGGTCCCTTTCTTACTGACAGTGGTGGAGAGCCCACTTGGCACTATAGACCACCTGTGTGGTTGTTTCTCCCTCCCCCTATTGTATGAGATTTCCTTCTCCTCCTAGAGAGCAGCCAGCGAGAGGAGAAGAGCATCCTCCCCTTTTATGCTTCTGGACTCTCGCTTCCCGTTTGGGGACGAGTTTGTACTTAGCCATTATGGCTGTTTTTCCTGGTTACTAATAGAAGGATCTTTTCCCCGGGGGGGAAAAAAAGAGAGAGAGAGAGAAAGCTAACAAGACCCTTGAAGCAAACCTAGTTTCATGAGTAAATATCTCCAAAATATCTTACTGATTGTATTTCACAAGGCAGGAAAGCCTAAATAGTACCTCTACTCTCACGAGCTGGGAGATTAACAGAAAGTGATTTCGGGGTAAACTTCACAGAAACAGACACATGCTCTCTTGGTGCAGGCAATATACTGTTTCGTAAATTTGATGACTTTGTTTTCTGCAAAATGTCCAGTCACAACAATAAGGCTTAGTTTTTGGTTGACAGCAGGATGATTCCTGATAGTAAGACGTGTATCACTTTGGAGAGAACTGGACCTGTATTACTTCATGCATGGCTATGCAACTATCTTTTGAAGTGTAGTTTTTATTCACAACTTCGTTTTGTCCTGTAATACCCTGTGTATCTGAAGCTGTTTCAGGTTTAACTAGGTTCAGGAAGCTTTCACCCTCGCGTGTATTCAGCTTGGTATCTGGACATTGAACTTTTGCTCGATCAAGATCATTCTCCAATTCCAAGGATGGAAAATCTTGAACCAAACATCTAGGTTTTGAGTATGGTTCATCTCCAAATTTCTTTTGCCACAACTGAATCGTGTCCTACACAGTCAATGTCAATGTTTACACTTACATCAAAGCAGAATAGCTTAAACAAGGCCATCAGTAGTCACTGGTACAGGTATAATAGGACAGCCCCAGCAGCTAGGTGTGAATTTCACTGTACAGTATTTTCCACCATCCATTCTGAAAGGAGACCATCTAGAAACCTTGAGGTGTTTTAAGCACACATTTCAATACGGAAGCAGGTTTAATTTTCAAATGTTCACTTCATAGAACACAATGGAGGCTAACTTATTGCACATATAACAACAAAAGCATGGAAGCATTAGCTAATAAAAAACAAAACAGAACAAATACTAGCTTTGAAACCTTCAGAAGATTCACATATATTAGGTTTCTTTGTTCTTACCCGTTCGCATTTTAGCTCTGCTGCTTTTCTTTCTTCCACGAGCTTTCGTTTCCCCTGGCAAGACAAATTTCATTATCCCTCAGCTATGTTTTGATCCATTCAACACATCTTCCAGTAGTGACTTGGAATAATCACACATGGGTAGACATATCATGCACATTACTGAGTAGTCTTCAGGCAACAGTAACCAAATTCCCTAGAAATGGCAACACAAATGATGTATAACTGGATGCATAAGACTGCTTTCAGTACAACCCTTCCACTATATGTAATTATTGTGGTTCTTTTTGGGTTAATACAATGCCCCAGACAATTTTCTTGTTTTAACCTATGATGGCTGAATCCTTTTTAATGTACTTATGCTTTGTGACTTAATTCTCTCCATTAACCACTAACACCCAATTTACTTATAAAAAAACCCTTTGATAAAGGAGACATCCGCATGGACCGCCTCCCACCCCTTCAGTACAGTTTGGGCTCCCCTTTTCTCCAGCTCTCTCATGAGGACACAAAGCAGGTTATCTGGTTAGATTTTCTCAGCCTCTACACCCATTGCACATGGATCACACCTTCGGAGCTCCCACTGAAGATACACCTCTACAGAGATCACTTCCTCACGCTCACTGAGGATGGCATCATTTAGCAGCCGGGCTAGCTGAGTGTTCACATGTCCCATGCCATATGGATTGCGATTGGCCAGATACTGGTTTCGTCCCACTACCTCAGAGTGGAGACACGGAGAGCTAAGCTCATGTTCAGAGCCGGTGAGCTCATACAAAGACCCAGGGAGGATAGGATTGTACAAAAAGAGATGCTAGAGAAGCTATGGAGGTTTGAATAGGAACATGACTATGGCATGTTTAGCAAAGAGAGAGAGTAAGAGATAAAACAACACGACTAAAACTAGTAGACAAAATGATAGGAATGCTTGCTTGATTTTTCATTGAAGTGAGTGCCTTTAAATAGGCCCATGCAAGATGCAAATACATCTTCTCCCACTACACATGGATCTCACCTTTGAAGCTTCCACCGAAGATGCACTTCTACAAAGATCACTTCCTCAAGCTCACTAAGGATGGATTGTACGCTTCCTCACATCATAGCTCACCGTGTGAACCGTGCAATCCTTGGTGGCTTGGGCTTCCACCCATTTGGTCGCATAATCATTGGCGACGAGAATGTATCTGCACCGGCTCGGGTGTGCCATTGGGTCAATGGGCCCCACAAAATCAAGACCCCATTTCTCAAATGACAGATCACTCCTATGTGGATGGTGACTCTGTTAACACGTCACTCATATGTGGATAGTGACTCTAATGGCTCAAAGCAAAGCCTTCATGAGAGGAGCTTGCCATTCCGTCTATGGTTACTCCTGGTGTAAGGAGAACCAAGGCTGTTTTGAAGACACCTGGCAGTGATGCAGGTGTACGCAGGTCTACGAGGGTTAGGTACCCTGTTGACAAATTGAGATATGATGGATATACAGCCCATAATTATGCTTACATGGTTAAAGAAATATAAGAGTGGGAGCCCACTTGGAAATAAAAAATGGGAAGATGCCATGAATGAGGAGATGGCAGCATTGGATGCAAATGCAACATGGGAGTTAGTGTCTTTGCCTAAGGAAAAGAAGGCAAAGCGGGTGTATAACGTCAAGCATAACGCAGATGGTTCAGGGAGCAGGTATAAGGCAAGACTGGTTGCCAAGGGCTATGCACAAACCTATGGCATTGACTATGAGGAGACATTCAGCCCGGTTGCAAGAATGGCAACCAGTGAGAGCAGTCATTGCTCATACATCCTCTGTATGCAGACTCAATGTGAGAGAGTCTTTCGATGTGAACAATGACTGGACTTGTTTGTGGATGCCGAGTGGACATGAAGCCATGATGCAGGTTATTTGCAAGTTTCAGGAGTTCTACTATGACGGCTGAGTTCCTAGCCTTATTGTAATCAAAACTCTTATAATCAATTGAAGAAATACCGCAAGGGGCGCCACTGCGTTTTGGGGCCAATCGGTGTCCGTGTACTGTTTGCAGGAGCACTCTAGCTCCCCCTGTTTGTTTTCCTTTTCTGGGTCCTCAAAGGTGTTGAAGTGTTTTGTGTGTAAGTTTGTTTTTGCACCGCCCTTTGGTTTTGTCTGAAGACTGAGGCCGGTTTACAAGGTTCCGTTGCCGGGACATCGTCGACTTTCTCAAGGAGGCGAGCCTGTGGTTGTCACATCAAAAGCTTCAACATGAGGAAAGCGAAAAGGAAGTGCAGGAGACAGTGCAGGGTTGTGTGTCTTTGCCTATATGAGGTGAAGAGCAAGAGCTGAAGATGAAGCTCAGGAGAAAAGACACCAAGGACAAGCAGTAGTCAGCCAGGAGAACAAGAAGCAGTTGAAGTGTTATGGTGCAAAACATTCGACAGTTTGTCACCGGTCGTATCTTCATAGAGGCTTCATGGGTTCGGAAGACAGTTTCTTTCTATGTTTAGCAGTGGTGATCTACTATGCTTCATCGAGGACTTGTGCTTATATTACCACTTGGGTGGAGTGCAAGCAGGTTTTGGATGCCCTTCTCCCATGATCAGGGCTGCCACAACCATCCATAGCCTCTCACACTATGAACAGCATCACACCCTGACACATCCAGTGCTTATGCATCATAACACAGGCTCCCAAACTGTCTCTCAAAAGAGAACTCGTATCACAGCACAGCATACCATACAGTCGACACACCTGTACCAACCCTTTCTACCTTCCAAGGGTACTATCCATCTCTGTCATGGATTCCCTGTCCCCTGCCCAATCAGTAGCAAGGCTGTACCAAACATGTGTCCATTCCTGTACCTTCTACCTGCATGTGACCTATCTTCTGGAGAAATCCAAATACATGTTTCCTCGAGAAACATACGACCTGTTTCCACATGAAACCCTTAGGCCTGTTTCCCTTTGAAACTTCTGTCCTGTTTTCATACAGAACCATTCATGGCACCAATCAACAACAGTGCCAACAACGGCATACATCTAGTTACCTGTTCCCTCATGAAACATCTGGAAACATAGAGATGCCCATAACTGTAGGTCCCTTTGTTCCTTTCTAGCAGGAAGAAAACAATCTGCTCCATGAGCACGCAGCCATGCGAGCTTGCATCACTCCCATGCCAAGAAACATAACCAAGTGACCTGCACTTGCAGCCGGAAACCCAAGTACATAGCTGAATTTGCAACCAAACAAAAACAGCCCATAAACAATCTCAAAAACAGTCCCTGTTGCAAGGAGGACCAGCACACTTGTGCACCTCTGTCCAACAGCTACCTATGGGTGAAAGGACCTGTACACTACAGTCCAACTGGAGTCTCCTATGCACTGCCAAAGGTCTGCATGGTCTTCTCCAGTGTTATCCTCCTGCGGACTAGCCCTATGACCATCTGCGCAAGCAATCCCTGCTGCGGTCCTAGCCGCCAGTAAACTCCCCGACCAGTCTTCCAAAGGTGTGTGGAGGCCCCCAGCGTACAGCTAACTTTGGCAAGATAAGAAAGCCCCATGTGCTCTTCAGCAGGTGGCCTGTCTTTTCAGCCGCCAGCCCCTCCATAAGCATGTGTGCCCCTCCAGCACGCAGCCCAACTTGTAGCAAGTAAGGGAGAGCCCCCACGTGCAGTTCAGCTTCTGTGCGCCACCTGCAAACAGCCCGACAACTTGACGTTCGACCCTCTATTCAGCCCACGTGCAGTCCAGCCACGTGCAATCCAAGCTGACAGTCGCCACAGAGAGAGAGAGAGAGATTCAGCCGGCCCTGTATGTACTGCAGCGCAGCCTCTTTCCAGAGAGAGAAAACGCACACCCTCCTCTGCTGCAGCCCTGAAGCACACCTTCAGTCCAGCCCACCTCCTGTCCTGCAGCCCAACAGTCGCTAGACAGAGAGAGAGCACATGTTGCTGCCAATCCAGCCCACCTCCTGTCCTCCTGCAGACCTGCGCAGCTTTTCACCAAAGAGAGGGAGAGACCCACGCACTGTTCAGCCCCTGCGCACCAGTCTTCTCATGGGTGAAAGCTCCTCTACGTGTAGCTGCAGCCGACCATCACAAGAGAAAAATCCTCACGTGTTGTTCAGCCCCTGCCCGACTGCCTTCTCACACGAAAAGCCCAGCCTCTCAAAATTACCTAGGGGCCTCCCAAGGTTTTAAAACCTTTATAACTTTAATTTTTGGCCACCAAAGGTTATAAAACCTTTTTAAATTTTAAATCTCTGTCCCCTTCACACTTGGGGTTGTCCACACATGGGTTTCATTTTCAACTCCAAACTGATGCCATTCACACTGTCCTCCATGTCCCCGTGCACACCTGCATACTGTCCAGAGAAAAACACAGGTTCGTGACAATCTACATGACCATTACTGGGCCAAACTTGAGCTATGTTCTTGGACTTATGAGTCAGTTTATGAAGGCCCCCTAGAAAGCCACACTTGGATATGGCTAGACTTATTCTCAGGTACATAAAGTACACAATTGATTATGGACTTTTCTACGAGGCTGGTACAGAGATACAGCTACATGGGTACACAGATGCTGATTGGGCTAGTAGTATCGTGGACAAGAGGTCTACCAGTGGCTTTAAATTTTCATTTGGGAGTGCTCTTGTGAGTTGGAGCAGTCAGAAACAACCAATAATTGCTTTGTCAAGTACAGAGGCAGAGTAGAGGGGCGCTGCTATGGCAGCTTGTGAGGTAGCTTGGTTCCAGAAGCTACTTGCTGATATGGGTGAGCCCATGGATAGAGCAATTGTCATTTATTGTGAGGACATGAGTAGCATACAGTTGGCCAATAACCCAGTATACCATGCTAGCACGAAGCACATTGAGGTGCATTATCACTTTTTGAGAGGGAGAAGGTTCTAATAGGTAATGTAGATCTGGTATATGTCACCATAGAGGATCAGGTGGCTAACATCTTTACGAAGGCATTGGGCACAAAGAAGCTCCACAAGTTTAGGAGCTTACTTGGAGTGCAATGTGTGGAGTTGAGCTTGAGGGGGAGTGTTGAAATATCGAGCTTAACTAGTGCTACGGACATAAGTGACCCACTTGGGTTGTAGCTTCTGCACTTATGCCATTGGCATGGTTGGTGAGTTTATGGTTGATATGTCACTAGTGGATGACAGGCTGTGTGACAGTCACTTTGGAGTACAAGAGTTACGGCGTAGTTATAGCGCCAGCTCATATAGTCAAGTTCATACTATGGACCGACCATTGTATATTATTGTAGGAGAGTACTTTCCCTTATAGTATGTACTCTTATCTTTTCGGTTATATAGTTGTAGAGAAGAGAAGAAGATAGAACAGCTCATGTCTAACTAGTATGCATACACCTGAGTAGGTAGTGGTACCAGCATAATATATATCATAACCGCCAAAATAAACATGATGACCAACCATGGAGTGTTGATTATGCTCTTGCAAACAAACAATATCTGGCTGCATTTTATGTACATAATTCCATAAAAGCCTCCACTTTGAGACATTGCAGAGGCTCTCTACATTGTAGGTAAAGCACTTAAGTGTTTGAGGCATGAAAGAGGTATATACAGCAAAGTATCAGATATAAAAACAAGACATCAGAGAGTCAAAGCCTCTGCCTGCATGGGCTGCATTCCATCATGACCCATGAAAGACATAGCATTATCCCCTTCTTCTGAATCACATATGGGGATGCCCTTCTTCAAAACCCCCACCCAATTTTGAAGGATAGGAGCTGAAGTAGAAGCCTGTCCTGGTAAGGGAGAAGAAGCATCCCATTGACGAGATTGAAGGGGGCGTTGCTTCAATACAACCACCTTCTTAGGTTGTTGAAAACCATCCTGATCAATCCCCGCAGATTCCTTCATCTTCTCTTTTCCTTTATCTTTTCCTTTTCCAGTAAGTGACTGCACCTGATTGATTGGTTTGGCATTCTTTGCTCCATTTCTATTTGCTGTCTTAGCTTGCAAATTCTCATTCTTTTCCTGTGTCTAGGGCGGCAAGGCATTGGGAGGGGGCTGATGCAGAACCATTGGGCATTCAGAGGCTAGATGCCCAAACTTGTGGCAAGCAAAACAAGCTCCTGCAAACACACTCCACTTCAATTCAAAATACTTTTTTCCCAATTGCACTCCCTCAACTTCCACTGCAATAGAAGGAGGGGTAGGTGTATCTGTAAGGTCCCTCCCAAGCCATGTATGTATATGTCTCTTTTAATATAGATTTCAATAAGGAATGAGAGTGTAATTAGAGAAGAGTGAGACAACAAGGCTAGAAACATTAGAAAAGTGTTAGAATAAAAATATTAGCTCCAAAAATCCTAAAAGAAATAAGAACATAAGAATAGTTCTATTAAGAGATAAGTATCCCCAAAAATAGAATTTCGAATTTAGGTGATAAGAGGTCATATTTAGAGTACTTTTTACACATTTAGAGTCCATGCATACTAAAAATGTGGAAAAACAACGCGTTTCTAAAGATGGTGCGTTTGTGGCTATATACAGACGTTTTTGCCTATTCTACCCGCGTTGGCTTGTAGACCAGATGCCTTCCCGTTCTTTTGACTGGTTATATGACTATATTCTCAGTTTTTATCAGAGAGTTATGGCCGAAACAATTTGCTGTTTCTGTCAGGGTCTCTACACAGAGAAAACTGTGAGAAGGCAGCAAAGTAGCCTCAAGGTAATCCTAGAGTTTGAGATGTATATATCCCTTCATTCTTATCTAATATCTTAGAAAAGAAGCTTAGATTGCTATGGTCTTTCGGAGGAAGAGACCAAAACTCCATAGCTTTTCTTTTAGAGAAAGAATAGTATCCCGTAGCCCTGTAAGAGAAGAAGGCTATTTTGTCATAGACCTTAGAAAGAGAGAAGAGTCACAGTATGAGTAAGAGGAGATAAAGCTTGGAGATTATTGGATGATTTCAATCAAAAGACAAGGTATTAGAAGACTCTATTCTCATATGTCAAGTTCTAAAGCTCTTGTTAATACGAGCAAAGACAACGATAAACGACAAATTTCTATAAGGTATATACATATTTTGTTTTTCAATTATATATCATTCTTAGGGGTTGAGGTATGGCCCCGGCTTCTCTATTAATTGTTAATAGTGATCTATTTGATTAATTTACTATTTAAAGTTTGTATTCTTTTAAGCAATAGCATATGCCTTAATAAAGAATGTCTTATCGCAATCTCAAGTTGAAATGCTAAAATCTTTGTGAAAAGGATTGTTTTCTTAAAGAAGGTGACATGGATCCTAGTCCTATGATTTAGTGAATAAATGGATTGTTACCTTGGTTAAATTAAGGTACAGGTACAACTTCTCCCTGCCTTGACGCTGCCCCGTTCTTGTGCTTGTGTAGCCGGACGGCGGAGACGTTAGTAAGGCCCGGAGTTGGCCCATGGTATCCCTCATATCATTGGGAGAATGAGGTTTGCCGATTGAGACGAGTGATTGTGATGCTGCCTAGTTCTGAGGGCCCAAGCTAGTGCGGTGAATTAGCCCACCCTAGTGCGCAGACATCCCTCTGAGGGGCGGGAGGATCGAGCGATGGAGCCTGAGAGGGCGACAGGCCGGCTTGAGTCCTCGCCAGCGGCCGACGATGAGGTGTATGGTCCCGTAGGGTTTTGCCCAGCATGTGGAGGCTGGAAGGCCGAATTCTAGATCATCGGCGGTATAAAGGAAAAGAATAAGAGAACCAGTTTGGCTTGTATGAAATTGATTCATGTATAAACTTTTTTTTATAAATCTTGTCTTGGCATTATTGTATTGTGTAAAAAGGCTGTTTTAACAAACCTTGTGAAAAGGACCTTAATTAAGGAACATGTTTTTTTATGTCAAACAGTGTGGTAGGATTAATTAGAAAACAAATTGACGCGTGAGTAGGGTGGAAAGTGGGAGGATGGAATGCCCCGACGGCACCATCCTACGGACGGGTGGACCCGATTAGTCGGGTAGCTTTCCAACAGATTAAGTGAAAGCCCTACGCTAGATAAATAGGTTCTTGGGCAACTCTATTCTAGAAGACTAGGCCAGCGGCTGTGCCTTGCATGGATGAGGAAAAAAGCGTTGCCTCTAGAAATCAAGTCTTGTAGTTGCCCAATTTATGATCAATTACCCTATGGGTGATTTGATTTTTAGAAGACCACGCTCCCCCTGCGGGATAGAACTAGGTCTTACCTATGAATCGTATCCTTGAATCTCTGCATGGCCAAGGTGTCGATGAGTAGGAAATTTTCCTCTAAGATAAGACTTAGTGGACTATCTTAAGTGTTTCCCCTATTTTTGGAAGGGGGAAACCTTACAGTATCAGTGTCCCAGAGAATGCAGAACCTGTTACGGTTTCCCATGGGGCGTGGAGGACAAATGACCTGTCCCAAAGAAGCAGCCAGGCCAAGCAACTCTTCACGCATATAGTCCGGGAAGTTAACAACCTCAACCTATACAAGACAATGATGTCGTATAAGACTTTGATAATCCTTGTTTGGGGACCAGGGCAGAGCATGTACCATCTGCTTTCCGTAAAACAGGGGAGACAATTCAAGAAGCCTCTGCTTGCACGAAGCATCTGATAAATGCAAAGAAGGGCTGGATCTGCAGTTCACACAGTCAAATCAGGACACACAAACGAGAAGCTTACGTAGGCAAGCAGTACGCAGTTGAGAAGCGGGCAAGTGAGAAGCGAGCAAGTCGCAAGACAGAAGCGAGCAGGTTGCAGGCCAGAAGCGAACAGGTTGCAAGACAGAAGCGAGCAGGTCGCAGGTCTCTCACTCACACATACTTTTTTTTTGGTAATGTCTAGTGCAGTATATTTATATGTTCACAAATTTACAAAGATGGGAGATCTCCATAAAGGAGAGGAACCCAAATGTCAGAAACATAAACAGAAGAGCTCTATGCAAGAAGCATCCATATCACCCTCATGGCAGGCATCATATAAGGATTGCCGCAATGAGGCTCTGAAGAATTCATATGACTGTTGATTCAGCCTACCCAAGTATGCCATGTTGTGCTCACTCCAAATTGTCCAAAGAGCCCAATATCTCACCCAGAAAAGAAATAGTGAGTATTGGGACAAAGACTGCAATAATCTGCCAAAGAGCCAAAAATGTTTCCCAAATCTGTGACTCGGGAATCGGAGCCGAAGATAGCCTGAAATTCTGGTGAGGAGGGTCCTGGAACAAGGACATTGCCACAGCAGATGAAGAAAGGTTTCTGAGGGAGCTGAACATCTTAGACATGTGGATGGTGCAATGTGACGTTTGGCAAGTGTGACCCCAACTGGTAATGTGCCTGTCAAACATCTCCAAAGAAAGAGTCTTTGCTTCAGTGGCATTTTACACTTCCATAACATGCGGAGATTCTTCCGCCACCAAGAGAGAGGCTTTCTCATATGCCACAAAGAATTGGCATGTTGCTGAATCCATGGGGGAGGCTGAAGAATCCTATAAGCTTTGATGGAGGTCAAGGCTGGAAGGGGAACAGGATGAGTGCTTGCAGTAGATGAGCACAATTGCCAATCCATGAGCCTGTCTGTGTCAGCCATAGTTGGAATAGGTAAAAAAGGAAGCAATATTTCAGCAATTTTCTTCCATATTGGCCTATGATGCATTCCCAATGCATATGTAGCAGTGGCCCGAGGAAAGGATAAGACATATCCTCGATCATCCACCACATCATGTATGTACCTAATTCCCAGTTTCATAAGATTGTATGCCCGAACAGGTTCCTGCAAGGCAAGTGGAGTGTCAAAAATGGCACTCCAATGAATACTTTCCTTCCTCATGGAGTTCATCCCCAAGCAATTACGAGGAGCCCACTTGACCTTAGAGAGAACTTGTTTCCAGTCAAGTATTAAGGCAGTGGAAAAAGGACAGCCAGGTATCCTGCCTTGAAATCTCCCAATAACAACCTCCCAATGATCCGTAATCCAATGGCCATAAGCTAAAGTCCTCATGTTGACACACATGGACGCTAACATACAAGTCCATGGCTGTTGTTGGCAGAAGAAAGTGTGCAACATAGTAGCCTTCCTTGCAAGTACATGATATCTTATATTGAGAATATTGAGTCCACCATGCATCTTTGGGGAACACACCATTTCCATCTTCATCAGTCTCAAAGCTTTAACAGCAGATTTTGTCTTCCATAATATCTCCATAGCTTGAGACATAAAGGCTGAAATATCCCTGGAGGACCAATGCAATAAAGGCAAATAGAACTGAACATAAGACATCACTATGGATTGCACAATTCTGAGCCTGACATGAAGAGGCCAAGTAGATATCTTCCAGTATTCCAGCTTACGATGGAGTTTTTGGAAAATCCATTTTAGTTGCTGCTTTCTTGAGATATGCCATCCAATGGGATATCCCAAATGTCTGACCACTTCTCTGGAATGCACCACCTGCCCCGGCCAAAGAATAGAATGCCAATCACATTCTTTCAGGGGTATCAATTTAGATTTATCAAAATTAATATGCAATCCAGCTGCCTGTCCATATAATGAGAGAGTGGCCATAAGCTTGCAAAGTTCCGTAGGAGAATTCTGTGGCATAAAGAAGGAATCATCTGCATATGCTTGTGCCAAGAAAGGTTTAGCCCCTGGGATTTTAAGACCAGTCATCTGTCCTGAGTCTGTTAGATGATCAAGATACATCAACAGAGGATGAGTGGCAATTGCATAGAAGAGAGCACTAAGAGGACAGCCCTGTCTAACCGATCGACCCAATATCCATGATCGAGACAAATGGCCCCCAAGAATGCATTGAGCAGTAGCGTCAGAGTATAGCCAATAAACAGCATTTGCCATCTTGGGACCAAAGCCCAGCTTTGTCATAATCTGAGAAATGAAATCCCATTGAACATTGTCAAATGCCTTAGCAATATCCACCTGCAATATCAACACATCCTGACGAGAATACTTAGCATATTCAATTGCAGTCAAGGCATTGGATATATTATCATGGATTTGTCTTCGCGGCAGAAACCCATACTGATGAGGGTGAAGACCTGCATGGAGTATACCATGAAGCCTATGCACTAACATTTTGGCAATAAGTTTGATCATTCTCAAGAGGACCTCTTTCAAATCATCCCAAAAAGAAATGTAGAATTCCACCGTAAGGCCATCCCAGCCAGGGGACTTATATTTACTGAGGTGGAACAATGCATTATCCAGTTCTGTGTGAGTAAAAGGTCTCTCCAAAGCAAGAGCATTATCCGGCTCAACTATTGCAGAAACATATTGGAGTAACTCAGTCCTTGCATCAATCACTTGATTAGATGGGAAAGGAGGAGCAGAGAATAATTTCTGAAAATAGTTGTGGCATTCATCTTGGAGATCCAAAAAAGAATGAGTCCAAGAACCATCCAACTTCCTAACCCTCAAGCATGAGTTTTTCTTTCGAGTAGCATGCAACCCCTGAAAGAAAGCTTTTGATGAGCAGCCCTTGTCCATGAGAGGCTTCATTCTCGCCCTTATCTGCCATTTGTGCAATTTCCTCTTATCATTAGCAGAAAGTTTTGATTGAGCACGTGATAGGTAATCCTTTTCTGAATCCGTAAGTGGCCTAGATTGGGAAAACTCAGTCAATTGTTGCACTGTCTCTTTTGCCCCCCTAATCTCATTCCTCCATTCAGTCATATGCCACTTGCCATACTCCCTAATGACATTTTGCATACGAGAGACAAAGCTGTCCCAAGCAAAATTCATGTCCTCCTGGGCATGCAATAGCAAAGGATGAATAGCAAATTTAATCATCTGCCGGAAATATATGTGCTGAAAATATGCGCTGTTAACATGCAACAATCTACTCGGGAAAAGTGGCAAATCATCCAGAGGCATGCCAAGCTGTAAATTCATCCACAATGGAGCATGGTCTGACAATCCCAATGAGAAATCTATCAGTAGATGAGGGCTGAAATCTGCAAATTGTTGTGGATAAAACAGATACCATCTGTCCAGCCTTGCCCAATATGTGGTAAGTGCATTATGGTGAAAGGTATATCCAGGGACCGACCCTTGAAGAAGTAGCCATAAATCTTCAGCCTGCACAGAGAGAAGCATGTCATCCCATTTCTGCCTTTCCAAAGATAGCATATGAGACCGTTTTGTGGTGTTATCCCTAGGCAGAGGCGAATTATTAAAATCCCCACAGATGAATGCATTGGATCTCCATGGATATCTACATATAGAGTCCCACAATGTGGCCCTCATGGCCGAGGTCTGGGAGGCATACACTGATGCAAACTCAAAAATATCACCATTGACATTACATTGTATGACAATCCATCTGCCACTGCTGTCATTGAAGGCCAAATGAGGCTCCAACTCATGTCTCACCAGTATGCATACACCTGAATAGGTAGCGGTACCAGCATAATATATATCATAACCATGCAAAAAGCCATGATGTCCAGCCATGGAGTGCTGATTGTGCTCTTGCAAACAAACAATATCTGGCTGCATTTTATGTACATAATTCCATAGAAGCCTCCACTTTGAAACATTGCAGAGGCTCTGTACATTATATGTAAAGCACTTAAGTGTTTGAAGCATAAAAGGGGTATGTACAAAAAAGTGAGGATGAAAGGAGAACTTCAAAGAGGCTAAGCCTCTGCCTGCATAGGCTGCATGCCTTCACTACTCATGTAGGACATAGCATTTTCCCCCTCCTCTGAATCACATATGGGGATGCCTTTCTTCAAGACCCCCACCCAATTTTGAAGGACAGGGGCGGAGGCTGAAGTAGAAGTCTGTCCTGGCGAAGGAGAAGAAGCATCCCATTGACGAGATTGAAGAGGGCGTTGCTTCAGAACAACTACCTTCTTAGGTTGTTGGAAACCATCCTGATCAATTCCCACAGATTCATTCAGCTTCTCTTTCCCTTTATCTTTTCCTTTTCCAACAAGCAAGTGCACCTGATTAGCTGATTTTGCATTCTTGGCTGCATTTGTATTTGCTGCCTTAGCTTGCAAATTCTCATTCTTTTCCCGGGGCTGAGGTGGCAAAGCATTTGGAGGGGGCTGATGGAGAACCATCGGGCATTCAGAAGCTAGATGCCCAAACTTGTGACAGGTAAAACAAGCACCTGCAAACACACCCCACTTCAATTCAAAATACTTTTTGCCCAATTGCACCCCCTCAACTTCGACTGCAATAGAAGGAGGGGTAGGTATATCAGTGTCCCAAAGTATACAGAATCTGTTACGGTTTCCCATGGGGCGTGGAGGACAAATAACCTGTCCCAAAGTGGCAGCCAGGCCAGGCAACTCTTCACGCATATAATCCGGAAAGTTTGCAACCTCAACCCATACTGGGCAGTGGTGCCGTATCAGGCTTTGGTAATCCTTGTTGGGGGACCAGGGCATAGCATGCACCATTTGCCTCCCATAAAACAGCGGAGAAAACTCAAGAAGCCTCTGTTTGCATGAAGCATCTGATAGATGCACCTCATAAAAACCTCTGGAAGCAAAGTATACTCCTTCTACAAAGCATCCTCCAAGGATGGATTTGATCCATTGTGCAACATCACTGGCTGCGGGAATTCTTCCTGGAAAGAATATTATGACCGCACTTTGAGAGAGCTTCCTGAGGGGATTCACAATGGACGGCAATTTCAACTTATAGGTGACCTCTGGAATGGGTTTGCCCCATTCTTGGCGAGACTGCTGGAAGTCATCTTTAAGAGTGTCATATACATATTGAGCTTCTGATGTAGATTCTTCCTGCAACAAAGGAGGCTCTGATAAGCGACGTTTCGCATCTGTATTTCTTTCTTTCCTGGCATATGTACAGACGTCCATTCCTTGAGCCATAATCAAAGCACGCAGGAAAAGGAGAGAAAGGTTGTCGAAGGAGGCAGATGAGATATTGACAGAGAATTCGAGCAGAGGGCAGAATCAGCAGAAGTGGATACGCAGGTACGTGGACAGATAGGGGAGGAAGATTGAGGGCTATTTGGCGGTCAGAGTGCAGAACAGAAAAGGAGAAAAACTGGAACAAAAAAACTGTGAGGCAGAAAACAGAAGCGTAAACAGTGAAAGAGGGCAGCACAGGTGCGACAGACAGACGAGGAGCAGGGAGGATGATGAGCGTCAGTCTGGGAGACGATGGTCGGATGCTGCAGGCCGCGTTTAGCAGGGCAGAGCTTGCAGCGGGTATCCTCTGTCGACGTCTTGAAGGCAGGCGGCAGGGTGCTCTCTCTCACGACCTCACCACACACGGTCTCACTCACACATACACACACGAGAACACACACACACACACACACACACACACTTTTTTTTTTTTTGTAAAGCTTAATGTCATTAATTACAGGTGGGAAACCTCAAAACGAGGAAAACCCACCAAAAAGATCACACTTTTTATTTACAAGTGGGAAACCTCTAAGCGAGGAAAACCCAGAAAAAGAGGAGTAACTATAGGCTTCACCACCTAGAAGCAATCAAAGTAAATCCTATAAGCATCAAGAGTGATGTCCCCAGCATCATAAGCAAAATGAAGCGCGTGACCAAGCGAGAACTTGAAGTAATGGAAGGGAACAATGTCATTGGCTTGGAACATGAGGTTGTTCCGAACATGCCATATGGTCCAAAATACCCAGAATCGGACCCAGCTGAAAAATACTGCAAACTGAGACTGTGATGCTTGTAACACCCCAAAAAGCCAAAAGCATCTGTGAAAAATGCCCGAAGGGAAACGAAGGCGAAGAGCAGTTGAGACCCGGCGAATGAACAATCTGGAGCATACGCAGCCCCATAGTAAATGTGGGACAGTCTCCTCAGTAGCTTTACATCGGACACAACGTGAAGGCGCAATATGACGTGCATGTAACAAGCTACCAACAGGAAGAGCACCAACCAAACAGCGCCACAAGAACAGGCGTTCTTTAAGAGGCAGATGACTTTTCCAAATGCGAAACAATGTATGTTTCCACCACATTGAAGATTTGGAGAGAGACCATAGCTGATTACCATGTCTGACTATCCATGCATCCGATTGCAAGAGGGCATAAACTGTCCCAGCTGAAATACATTTCATAGGAGTGGTTCCAAGATTCCAATCAGATAGACGGGAATCCACATTCAAGCGAGGTAAAGGAGAAATATCAGCAATCATCCGCTGAATTTCTGTCCAAAGATGAGAATAATGGGATCCCAATTGAAAACGATCCGCCGCAACAGAGAAGGAAAGAACCTGACCAGTGTCATCCACCACCTGATGTATCTGACAAATTCCTTTTTGAGATAGAAAATATGCCTGACGAGGTGAACGGTCAACCAAAGTGGAAGAAAATACACGACTCCAATGCAAACTCTCTAGCCGCAGGGAATTGCCCATCAAAGATCGGGAACCATGCCATATCATATGTGAAGTAACTTCCTTCCAATCAATAATGAGAGAAGAAGTGAAAGGACATCCCGGAATGTGTCCTTCAAGTTTTCCACATATAAGATCCCAGTATGTGGGTTGCCAATGACCATAGAATGGCGTGACAATATGCCGACACAAATGGGACACCATGAGAGTCCAGGGTTGCTGCTGATCCAACAAAACCGGCAAAAGCATAGCTTTCCTGGCCAAAACATGACGTCTCAAATCCAAAATATTCAAGCCTCCAAGGCGCTTAGGAGAGCATAACTTGTCCATGGATAACAATCTGAGGCCCTTTCCACGAGATGAAGTGCGCCAGAAATGCGCCAATATACTTGACATAAGGGACTTCAAGCGGGATTGAGACCAATATAGCAAAGGTAGATAAAACTGCACATAAGCTACAAGAATGCATTGCACAATTCTAAGACGCACATGAAGCGGCCAAGTGGACAACTTCCAATAATGTAACTTGGAGTGCAAGCGCTCGGCTACCCAATCCAATTTCCGTGTAGCCGATACAGTCCAACCCAGCGGATAACCCAAATGACGAACTATAATGTTCGGAGGAACAAGTTCGCCTGGCCAAAGCAGCTTATGCCAATCATATTCAGTCAGAGCCAATAGTTTGGATTTACGAAAATTCACTTTGAGGCCTGCTGCCAATCCAAACAAATGAAGAGTGTGCATAATTTGTTCCACATCATCTTGGTGATTGCGAGGCATAAAGAGAGAATCATCTGCATAAGCTTGCGCAATAAAATGTTTCCCAGAGGGTAATTTCAAGCCCTGCAATCTTCCAGACGAAGTCAAAGATTCCAAATACATAAGCAGGGGATGAGTAGCAATCGCATAAAGCAAAGCACTGAGAGGACAACCTTGCCTTACTGAACGTCCCAAATGCCAAGGATCTGTGAG
Organism: Cibotium barometz; assembly: GCF_041138505.1. Taxonomy (NCBI): domain Eukaryota; kingdom Viridiplantae; phylum Streptophyta; class Polypodiopsida; order Cyatheales; family Cibotiaceae; genus Cibotium; species Cibotium barometz. The sequence continues at coordinate 47,594,473 of NC_141046.1, forward strand.
AAAACCATCCAACAAACCGGCAGAGGTACTGTCAGCATACAAGAAATAAACCACAGAGGATAGCTTAGGCCCAAATCCCAGCCGAAGCATGGTATCTGCAATGTAATCCCAAAGAACAGTGTCAAATGCCTTTTCAATGTCAACCTGCATGACCAATACATCTTGTCGAGTGTATTTCGCATACTCCATGCCAATGATGACATTTGCTAGATTATCAGTAATTTGCCTTCGTGGAATGAAGCCATACTGAGATGGATGCAAACCATCATGCAAAAACCCTTTAAGTCTATTGACAAGCATTTTAGCCAGCAATTTATAAACCACAGGCATGAGCGTAATCGGCCTCCATTGCGAGAACTCTTCACAAAGTGCTTGCTTTGGAATCAACTTGAGCAAGCCTTCTTTCCAAGATGAAGGCAAAACCTGTTGCTCCCATGCCCTGTTTATCATTAACAATAGTGGCTGATCCAGGTAGTGCCAAAACGACAAGAAAAATTCTACAGTAAGGCCATCCCAACCAGGAGATTTCCAACGGCCCAAATCACACAAACTGGCATACAATTCTGTCTCCGTGAAGGCGGCTTCCAAAAGTTGAGCCTGGTGCGCCGATAAAATCGGTGCAACTTGAGATAAAAACAAGCGACGAGCTTCTCGACCTTCCTGCGTGAGAGAAGAGGCCTCAAAAATCTTGCCATAATGAGATTCCATGGCCCGTGCAAGCCCCACACGAGAGGTAGTCCAATCACCAGTCGGGAGTTTAATCCTCTTAATAGTTTGAGACTGCCTAGAAAGATGTAAATGACGAAAGAATTGTTTAGAAGTGCATCCTTTATCCGCTATAGCCTTTTGGCGAGCTCTAGTCTGCCACTTTGCCAATTTTCTCTCATCATTACGATGCAACAAAGCACGAGCAGAAAGTAACTCTGTCATCTGGATTTCAGTAAGAGATGAAGTGTTAGCCAGATGCATCAAACTTTGACAAGTGCCTTTGGCCTGTTGAACTTGCTCTCTGAAATGCGATAAATAGTGTCTGCCATAATCCTGGATCACACATTGAACCCGCATAACAAAACGAAACCATGCTGTGTCCATATCAACATGCATTTGAGAGATCAATGGCGAGATAATATTCACAATCAGATTGCGAAAAACCTCATGCTTAAGATAAGCATAATTGACATGCAGAAGTCTCTTTCTAGTTAATGAATCATTGGCAGAACATGAACCAAATTGTATTTTCAAGCATATCGGAGCATGATCCGAGAGACACAAGGAGTAATCAATCCACATATCACATACAAAATCATCATACTGCTGCATCTGAAAGAGATACCATCGGTCCAGACGAGCACGATACATTGATCGAGCGTTATGTTGAAATGTGAATCCTGGATCATTGGCTTGCAACAGAGGCCACAAATCCAAGGCATTACATGTGTGCTGAAAGAGATCCCAAGCTTGTCGTTCCACATGAAGCATGTGAGAATGTCCAGTAGTATTATCCACATGATTTGGAGCATTATTAAAATCGCCACAAAGAAATGCATTAGAACGCCAACAATAAGAGGAGATGGCATGCCACAAACGAGCCCTGTCAGTAGAGGCTGTGTATGCATACACACCACCAAACTCAAAAACTTCCCCATTGATAATACATTGAACTACCATCCATCTGCCAGCTGGATCATTGAATACCAATATGGGAAATAATTCATGGCGAACAAGCATCAGCACTCCAGAGTATCCAGCGGATCCTGCATAAGCTATCCAATATCCCGCAAAATAGGAAGTTTGCCCGGCAAAATTATGCTGATTATGCTCTTGAAGAACAACAATATCTGCCTTGCAAGTATGTACATAGTGCCAGATTAGCCTCCATTTATCCTGATTGCATAATCCGCGCACATTATATGAAATGCAATGTATAGAACTATGCATCTTAAATGGTATATACAGTGGGCGAGAAAACCAACAGAAAGCTTAAGAACTCGTGCCCATGGGCACATCCGCATCTGTCGCGGAAACATCAGCTGCCAAATCAAAACTCGAATGTGGAGGAAACAAGTGATGGCCTTCCGATGTTGAAGCAGTGCCCCCTGTAACTACTTCCTTATAGGATCGAACAACTTTATCCCAGGCCTGAGCCAAGGAAGAGTTATCATTACAAGGCAATTTTTGCTGAACAACATTCTTCAAGGGGGGCACATAATTGCGAGAAGATGGTAGAGTACGTGCTTTGACAATTTTCTTGGGTACTATCCACGCCTGAGTAGCAGGAAGCTTCTCTTTGCCCTTGTCTTTGATGTTCGGGGAAGCAGGAACATTTGGCATTTGAGACTGCTTCCCTTTACCTTTATTTAGTCCAGTTGTTGATGTGGATGCAGAAGCACCTTTAGATTGTGCCTCAGGGGAAGATTTCACACACACACACACACACACACACACACATGTACACAGCAGCAAGCTCTCAAGAGAGTGAGAGAGAGATGGTGATTGCTACTCAAAGTAGATAGGATACAAAGATGTGGAGCAAGTGAGTTGACTCCACAATATCAAAATACACATAAGTGTGGTGTCCTTTCACACCTAATATCCAAGGGGAAAACCCAAAGGGAGAAAAGTGCCCTTGGTTAGCCTGTGTTCACATGTGGCACTACTCATATCATAAGTGGCATAAGTCATAGCATATATGCCAAAAAACCCTTCAAAAATAGGACCTATTGAAGAATTTGCAATTCTGAAATTAGGGTTTCCAAGCCCTAATTCTTGGGCAGTAGCATGCTATGAGGTTCCTTTGCTTAGTAGCTTCCCGGGGAAATATAAAACTTGCAAATAGGAGTGAATTTACAGCCCCTATAGTGCTGTTGTCAGAAATTACAGCACATAGTGGAGTTATTGGAAAGGTTATAATGAGTAAGTAAGAGAGAGAGAACGGTTTAGAGTAATTTGGAGAGCCAAATAGCAAGTTAGATATGCCAAAAAGCGGTTCAAGGAAGAGAAAATATGACCAGCTCTCCTTCTTCTTTCAAAACATCACACAACACTTAGTTTTTTAGTTCTCTTTTGCATGAAGAAAAAGGTGCCATCTTCCAAGTAGAGAGAGGAGAGAGAAAAATGACAAGTGGCAATATGGGGTGATCTGGTGTTGGGGGCACTGGCATGTGTCCCCTAAGGTGTCCCTATGACCCATAGAGTCAGTTCATGTGAAGAAGGTTAAGACAAAAATCCTCGTGTTTTTGTGCACCTTGGAGGGTGGACATTTAGGGCGCCCGCCCAGGACACTTTGTCTCCTTGGACCAAATTTTGTCCGGTCAAGAAAATGAAAGTAATGGAAATTTGCAATGTTTTTGGCAAAAGGTAAGTTTTTAAATTTTATACTTAACACCTGCAAAACCCATCAAATGTCCCGTTAGGCAAACAAATGATGCAACACACTTGTCCATCAAGGCGTCCCCATCACTTGGACTTCGTAGGCTTTTAAAGCAAGCATTGTCCACACAACAAAACAAGTCATACAAATAAAATGAAAGCAACAAGTACATATGCTTTCGATTTGAGCTCATGATTGGAAAGAAGCCCCATCTACCAATGATATTCGTATATACACCCTACCATGTAAATGGGCTCCTCAGGATCCATCCATAAACATCTCAACAGAACGCCTCGTACGCCATGGACACATGTTAAATGGTAACCCATCCATGGCCATGAACATACACGGGATTTAACCATAAAGCCCAAGAAACCAGGAATTTCTGACATTCCCCCAGCTTCTATTCAATTGTCCACAATTGAAAAGCTTCGAGGTAATGCTTCAATAGATCGGGATAATCCTTGAAGTAATCCTCGGTCATCCATTTACAATGCAATGCCAAGTAATACTTGAATTTGACAAAGTACTGGCGAGTAATTTGCCTCCACGGCTTTTTCATTCTTTATGAGCGACTAACTGTTCTAGTTGCAATACTTCTTCCAATTCATCCACCTTTGGAGGATCTTCCAAAATAGGCTCTATTGGAGGTGATCCTTCATATGGCTTCAACAAGATCGCATGAAATGCATTATGTATTTTCCAATGATTGGGCAAAGCAAGCCTAAATGCAACCTCATTTATCTTCTGTGTAACTTGGAAGGGTCCATAGTATCTATTTGACAATTTAGGATACCGCCCTTGTCGTCCAGGCCTCTTTCTAAGGCATGCTTTTTCAGATTTCAGCAATACCCAATCACCTTCTTTTACCTCAATATGCCTTTTCTTGTCTCTGCTGAGACTTTCGTATGGTTGTTCGGACCTGTGAAAAAGGCAATTTCCAAGTCTTTTACATATGCATCAGCTGCAAAGATCTCATCTATAGTATGCAAGAGAGGTGGTAGTATGACTTTACCATGTATAATTTCAAAGGGTGCTTTCCTGTGGACGAATGCACCGTATTGTTATAGGCAAATTCCACTAATGGCAAATACTTTTTCCATGCTGATTTTTTTTCAACCACATAGCGTTTGAGGAGATCCAATACAACTGAATTTGCAATTTCACTTTGCCCATCTGTTTGCAGATGATAAGTAGAAGAGAAATTCAACTTAGTGCCCATATTATCAAATAATGCTCGCCTGAATAAGCTTGTGGTTCTAGGATCTCGAACCCCCACAATAGATTTAGGCATGCCATGGTGTTTGAAAATCTGTGAAAGAAATATCTTAGCCATATGATCAAGCTTAATATTACTCCTCACAAGTATAAAATGTGCCTGCTGCTGAATCTATCAACAATTGTCCAGATTGCATTATTACCATAAGCAGACTTTGGTAATTCCATAATAAAATCCATGGCAATGCTTTCCCATGGTGGCTGCAAAATACCTGGTATCTTATGCCTATCAAACTTTCCTTTTTGGCAAATCATACATTCCTGTACATATTGCTCAATATCTTTACGCAAGGTTGGTCAAAAGAAATATCTTTCTAGAGCTTGCGTAGGAGGCAATACGATCCTGCAAATGGGGGAGCATATGATTCTTCCACAACTTTATGTCTAAAATCCTTAACCATGCAAATACGATTATCCATATACATGAAGCCATCTTTCAAAGTGTATGAGAGAATTGTTTGACCAGCACATAAATATGTCCATATACTTTTTAAGTCCTCATCCAATCCATACAAGTTAGGCATGACAGATAAGTCTTGATGAGCACTTGTGATGGCATTAATTTGTGGCCTTCGTGATAAAGCATCAGCCACTAATTCTTCTTTCTAGGAGTATGCATAATCTGAAAATGAAACATAGAAAGAAGATTCACCCATCTTATATGCTTTTCAAAAATCTTTCGCTGTGTAAGAAAATGCCTGAGACTTTGATGATCTATTTTCACAGTAAAATCAGCTCCCAACAAATAATGTTTCCAAATCGTAAGAGCATGAATTACTGCGAGCACCTCTTTGTCATAAATGGTATAATTTAGCTCAGCATTTTGCAACCTTCTACTTTCAAGAGCCACACGATGCCCTTCTTGATTTAAGACCGCTCCAATGCAGTCCCCACATGCATCACATTCAACCACGAAAGGTTTGGACAGATTTGGCATAATAAGTCCAGGCCCTTGCTAATTGCATTTTTCAGCCTTACAAAACCTGCAATTTGTGATTCAGCCCATATGAACTTTACTTCCTTAACCAAATCATGTAAAGGTGCAGCCAAAGTAGCAGAATGTTTGATGAACCGCCTGTAGTAAGAACATAATCCAAGAAAGCTTCTGACTTCATGTCCTGAAGTCAAATCTGGCCAATTTATGATGGCTTGAATCTTTGCAAAATCCATTAATAGGCCATCTTTTGACACAATGTGTCCCAGATAATGAATTTCGGCAAGGAAAAACTGGCTCTTTTTGATGCTTCCTAAGCTCTTCAAAAACAATGGCTAAATGTTCTTTGTGTTCTTTCTTTGATTTAGAAAACACTAATATGTCATCAAAGAATACTCCTATAAACTTTCTGTATAGTCTAAAAATGCGATTATCAGCCTATTAAACGTGGCAAGTGCATTCGTGAGACCACATGGCATCACAAGATATTCATAAAACCCAAAAGTGGTTCTAAAAGCACTCTTGTGCACATCCTCAAGTACTATACGGATTTGGTGATAGCCACTTTTAAGGTCTATCCGACTAAAGCATGATGCACCTTGCAATTTATCCAAAATATCATCAATTCTTGGTATTGGAAACCAGTTCTTGATAGTTATCTTGTATAAGTGCCATCCTTCTTTTGAACAAGCAATACAAGGGGGCAATATGGCAAAGAACTGGCTAAATCAATCCTTTTTCCAATAGCTCATTAACTTGCATCATAATCTCTTCTTGTTGTGAAGCACTTAACCTATAGGGTGGCCTATTAGGAGGAGAACTTCTCGGCACAAGATCTATACAATGATCTTCGGGCCTTTGAGGTGGTAAGTGGCTTGGTAATGTATCTGCAAAACAATCTTGGAATTGATTTAAGAAATTCAATCCATCATTATCAAGAGAAGCATATTTTCTCTTTCCATGTCATGATTGTCTTGCACAAACAACAAGTAACAAAAAGTAACTCTCTTTATTTCTTTCTTTATACATATATGGCTTACAAACAACAGGGATAGTGGCACCAAGTGTGCCTGCATTTATACGAACATTTTGGCCCTTATGTACAAAAGTAAGCCTCTTATTTACATAGTCGATTTGAGGATTATGGCAATAGCGCCAAGGCATACCAAGAATCACATCAGTATGTGAGACCATGCCCACAATCTAGATACGAATCTTTCCAATGATTGGAGATACATGCGTCTTCAACCCTTCAAAAGCTGCATACTAGTAGCAACCATTTATGGAGCAATACCCAATGCATCCAACATGTCAATTGAGATAACATTATCTGTAGATGCATCATCAAACAAAAAAATGCATCATGATTATTAAGTTTTCCCCAAGCTTTAAGCAGTTCCCAGCTTTTAGGATCTTCTGTCGTCATGTTCCCAAATACATCTGGAACTGTATTAACGGCTGGTTTTACATTTGCACTTGGCTTAGGATGTGGCATCCCTTATTATTGTGCAGCTACGGGCAATCTCTTTTCATATGACCTTTTTGTCCACATTGGAAACATTTATTTTTCTCTCTATAATCAGCTATTTTCTGCTTTGAGAGTTGAAGAACATTTGGTTTACCCCCCGACTTCTTCTCGGACACATCCCTAGGCCTAAAAGGCCTTTTTGTTTGTCATGTAACTGCCGTCCATGCTGTCCAGCCCTGGACAGCTCTTGATTTGCTCTTTGTTTTGCCTTTAAAATACTAAATTCTTGTTTACGAGGGCTACCTTTCTCATGCAGCTCTTTGGCAATAATTGTTGGGTTTTATGCTGTGTATGCACCCAGAGGAGTGCTAGTGATCATCAATAGATTACTGGGGCACTTTTTACTTCAGTTAGTGGAGGTTTTTTCCCCCCAGTTTGGCTTAGTTTCACTTATAAACAGTTTATAAGTGTTTTGGTCCACCCGGCACATTTTATGGCCGGACATGTGAACACATCTTTTAGGTCACTTCATTATGTGGCTATTGTACTTCACATTATATACTGAATACACAAAGAGCCGTGTTCTCTCTCTATGCTTCCCCGCGTTTCTGTTTGCAGTACCTCCAAACCCTAACCCTAATAGCAGAAGACCTTCATTTGGTATCAGAGCCACCAGGTTGGCCTGCCTTGCCCTGCCCATACTGTTTAACACCCAGGCTCATCAACATCAGCTTCGCCTGCAACAGCCCGTACCCTGCAGCTGTCCGTACGAATTCACCGACAGCTACTGTCCTGCTCCGTACACCTGTGCCTGCCCGTACTGTACCACACCTGCGCAGACAGCGCCGCCAACCTCCAAAGCATATCACATCTCGCAGGGATTTGTTTTGTCATGTAGGCCCTGCCCCTGTTGGCAAAACTGTGCAGTGTGCCAACAATGCTTCATATCCAGTTCGTGGCATTGGGGAGATTCAGCTCACAGCCATTGATGGCTCTATTCTTCGCCTTACAGATGCCTTATATGTACCAGGGATAAAGAAGAATTTGTTGTCCATTTCTTCTTTAGCACACTGTGGTATGCAAGTCTACTTTGATGATGACAAATGCATGGTCAGAGACAAAGCTAATGCTTTGACCTTGATGCTTACTGGTACATTATGTCATGGACTTTATCAGTTGGATGCATTTCAGCCAGTGGATCAGTCTGCTTATAATGCATTCACTCTTACTCCAGCTATGGTTGATGCGGAGTTATGGCATGCTCGCATGGGGCATGTAAATTTTGGTAGTCTTATGCTTATGCAGCAACATAACATGTTTACAGACCTACCTCTTATGGAGAAGCCTCCAGATCACATTTGTGAAGGATGTATTTTGGGAAAAATGCATCGGTTTTCCTTCCCACGTGATCAGGCTCTACGAGCAGCTGCAAAGTTGCAGCTTATACACAGTGATCTTTGTGGTCCCATGCAGACGAAGTCATTAGGAGGTTGCTTCTATTTTGCTACATTTATTGATGACTTCTCTCGTATATGCTGGGTCTATCCTTTGACACAGAAATCACAGGTATATGATGCATTTTTGGCCTTTGTGGCACTTGTTGAAACAGAGTCAAGATGCAAGGTTAAGACTCTCCGTTCTGACCGAGGGGGGGAATATATGTCACACATGTTGAATTCCTTTCTTGAGAGTAGGGGTATAAAACATCAGTATACTATTCCTTATACTCCACAGTAGAATGGGGTTGCAGAAAGGAAGAATCGGTCACTCATGGAGATGGCCAGATGTATGCTAAAGGCAAAGAAGCTACCACATATCTTTTGGGTGGAAGCTGTCATGTGTGCTTGTCATATTTTGAATCGATGTCCCACAAAGGCATTGGTTTCCATTACTCCTTTTGAGGCTTGGCATGGCCGCAAGCCTTCGGTAGTATCACATTTTCGTACTTTTGGGTGTCTTGCATATGCACATATACCCAAAGAGTTGAGGAGGAAGTTGGATGATAAAGCCACAAAATGCATTTTTGTTGGGTATAGCCGTGAGAGCAAGGGCTACCGGTTATATGACCCACTATCCAGGAAGAAATTCATTAGTCGGGATGTGATTTTTGATGAAAAATCAGAAATATCCATGGCTGGTTATGATGCAAATCAGGCTGAAAATGATGTGTTTGAAGGTCTACTACCTATGGAGTTTCATTCCACAGTTGGTGATCCAACTCATGAGGGTACAGGACAGCCAGCAAATCATGAAGGTGGTGCAGAAATTCAGCAGCAAATTGAGCCAGAAGCTGAACCAAATATGGGGCAGCAGGCACCACAGGTCAGACACATACCTAGATGGTATTTGAGGACATTACAGGACAGCCATCTAGAGGGTTCTCTTGCTGGTCGTACTCGTAGGGAGACACGGACCAATGAGCATGCACACATCATGGATTTGAATATGGTTATGGCAGCCAGTTTACAGGATGATGATGAGCCTGATTCATTTGTGGATGCACGAGACAATGTGCATTGGAACAAAGCCATGCAGGATGAGCTTGATTCTATTAAAAGGAATCAAACATGGGATTTGGTTGATCTGCCCGAAGGCAAGAAAGCAATTGGTACTAAGTGGGTCTATAAGTTGAAAAGACATGCAGATGGATCCATTGACAGGTACAAAGCCCGTCTAGTTGCAAAGGGCTATGCACAGAAGAAGGGCATTGATTATGAGGAGACATTTGCTCCTACATCTCGTATGCCGACACTTAGGTGTGTCATTGCATTGGCTGCACATCGTGGTTGGGTTGTTCACCAGCTGGACATTAAGACTGCTTTCCTACATGGGGATCTCGAGGAGGAAGTTTATGTATATCAGCCCATAGGTTTTGCAGAACATGGTCATGAAGGGAAAGTTTGCAGGCTGAAAAAGGCCTTGTATGGTTTGAAACAAGCTCCACGAGCTTGGTATGCAAAGATAGATGCTTTCCTACTTACTCAAGGATTTGTGAACAGTCCATCAGAAGCCACTTTGTATGTAAAGAAAGAAGAGAAAGATCTGCTGGTCATCAGTCTTTATGTAGATGATCTCTTGCTCATGGGATCAAATGATGACAAAATTGCAGCTTTTAAAGAGATACTGCAACAGACATTTGACATGTCTGATTTGGGGCTCGTACACTACTATTTGGGCATACAGTTTGTGCAGGATAGTAGAGGCATTGGGTTGTTGCAATCTCGGTATGTTGCTAAACTTCTGGAGAAGTTTAAATTTCAGGATTGCAAGCCTATTAGCACTCCTATGGAGCCTGGGATGAAACTGTCACTACAAGATGACAGTATTTCCTTTGATGCCACTACATATGCTCAGGCTGTTGGGTGCCTTATTTACTTGTGTACTAGACGGCAAGATATTCAGTATGCTGTATCTCAGTTGAGCAGATTCATGCACAGCCCGCGGTTGTCACATTGGCAAGTTGTGAAGCATGTATTCCGATATTTGCAGGGTACCTTGTCTCTTGGATTGCTTTATCCTGAGGGGGGTGACATGCAGTTATACACTTACAGTGATTCAGATTGGGCTAGTGATTTTGATACCAGACATTCCACTAGTGGAAATTGTTTCTTTCTTGGCTCTTCATGCATTTCTTGGCTAAGCAAGAAACAGACCACAGTGGCCACTTCGTCTTGTGAGGCAGAGTACAGAGCAGCCTACACTACTACTGTTGAGTGTGTTTGGCTGCGTCGTCTCATGACTGATATGGATATTTCAGTGGAGGAGCCTACACCTATCTATACTGATAGTCAGAGTGCCATTGCTGTGGCCAGGAATCCTGTGTTTCATGCTCGCACGAAACACATTGAGATTCACTATCATTTTGTTCGGGAAAGACTCCAGGCAGGTGATATCAGTCTGATCTACTGTCCTACAGATCAGAATGTGGCAGACATCTTCACCAAGGCATTACCACGTCCGAAATTCGAAGCATTCCGCACTGCTTTGAATTTGTTTCCTTTTGGTGGATGATGTACAGTGATCACATATCACTCCAGGGGGGTTTGTTGGGTTTTATGCTGTGTATGCACCCATAGGAGTGCTAGTGATCATCAGTAGATTACTGGGGCACTTTTTACTTCAGTTAGTGGAGGTTTTTTCTCCCAGTTTAGCTTTCACATTATATACTGAATACACAAAGAGTCGTGTTCTCTCTCTCTGCTTCCCCACTTTTCTATTTGCAGTACCTCCAAACCCTAACCCTAACAGCAGAAGACCTTCAATAATAGCTGAGTGCATCATGCGCCTAAGAGTGGTATTTGGATAGAGAGTAAGGCTCTTTTGGATGACAGGATGAAGAGCTGCTTCAAATTTTCACATCTTTTCCTCTTCAAAGATCTTCAAAAAGGGAGTTGCCTTAAGCATTACGCGAGTGAATTTGTCCACATAGGCATTCATAGATTCATTCTCCATTTGAACAAGATAATCCCACTCTTTGCGTCTCAGAGTTAGGGGTAAAAACTATTGATAAAACTGAATTTTAAATTCGGCCCACGACTTTGCAACAGTGCCATCCACCAATCACAAGCAGTGTCTTTCAAATGCATGGCAACATGGCGGAGCAGATTTCTTTGTAAAATCATCATCACTGAAGGCAACCTCAAACCAATTGGTAAATGCAAGTGCCTTATTTACATCTCTCTTCCCATTACAGATGTCAAATTTCAAAACTTTTTTTTCCCAGGACAAAGATCCTCTATTAGTTAATGAAAAACAGCACGAAGGGCTAAATACAACCACGAAGGGCTAGATACACACTCACCTCCATGTACGGGGCGGAGATCAAATAATCAAAAGGTGGAGAAAGATGCACTTCCCCTTCGCGGCTGGCCGCTCTATGAGGAGAAGGCTATCTCATAAGAGGGGGGGGGGGGGGGATAACCACACGGTGGTCTGTAATGCCAAGTGGGATCACCACCTCTATCGGTGATAAAAGGGTCAGACCACCAAATCCTCAAGAAAGCTTCCGGCCGCTTCCACTTGCGGTCAAATCCACACTGCAACTTCCCCCATTGACCGCAAAGAGTATGGATGATGCGGAGCCAAATGCTCTTGATGGACTCCGCAGGCGGAGTGTGTGTACCCTCGATGGCTTCGAGGCATCTAGCTCGCCATATGTGCCAAGCTGCAATGCTGCTCCAACTCTGACATGAGCCCGGTCTCCAGTGGTCAATAGGTGGGGTTGGCTGCCAAAATGCGGAGTCCTCATAAGCCCTAACAACCTCAGCCTCTATGACCCAAGCAACAATGCCCCATGTAATGATACGGGTAGAGGCACTGTCCACTGTGAAGATGCGGAGAATCCACTGTCAAACCTGTTGAGCCTTCGGGCAAACCCAAAGACAATGTCTCTCTGACTCCTGAAGGTGGCCGCACCTCAGGCAAGCTGCTTGTTGATCTCTAATGGCCAACCACGTGCCAACAACCAAGCTCCTGTGTGCCATCAGCCAAAGAAAGAGGGTGATCTTTTGAGACCAAAAACTGTCCTAGAGCCTCTTCCAGAAATCTGAGAGAAAACGCTAGGAGAGACCCTGGGACTGCCAATGTACTGCTGCTACCAGGGTGCCATCAATCTCTGGCATCTGAATCCTGCGGCCTAGCCATGTTGTGTATGCAAAAAAGGAGGCATCCAGAGTCTCGTCCCGATCAACAAGATCATGCCAAGTCCACTCTCCCAAGTCCCACTGGAGGCGCGTGAGGGGTCGGCTCTCCCATATCCATAGCCACTAGAATCTCTCCTTGGCCACCTTTGCCCGGGGGCAAGGGGTTGTGCCACTCACATGCCTGAAATCCAATCAACCTCATCCTCTATAAGGTGTAGCCACTGAAATCCTCTAAGGGGGGCTCGGATCTCTCTAATCTACCATGGGGACCAATAGAAAAAGTGAGCAAACCACAACCCTCATCCGCTCCATGGACTGCCAATAGAATATCATACCTAGTAAAGACACCTAGCCACAGTGGGGGGGTTCAGGTCTGCCATAGGTGTCACTCACTCCTAAGGAATGGCAAAGTCGATGTCGATGTTGAGCCTGTCTCTACCCCGGCTCCTTGCCATACCTCTCTCTTGACCCTCCGAGGGTAGCTATCTGTGTGCAAGCCAATCTCCAAGGGACTTGGCACGTCCTATGCTCAACGAGCCCCATGATACATGAGGTCGGGCCTCCAACATATGGCCACTGAACGGATCAAGGGATTCCAGATCAGTGGCTACCGAAGACGCTCCTCTAAGGCTACTAGAGCTAGCTGCCTAAGGGCCGGACTGAGGTGATCCCAAGCATGATCCCAAGCACGAAGAAGCTAGATACAAATCTATCCTCAAAAGCTCGGCTAAATCCTGATAGAATGTGCAACGGAAGAAGGGAAAGTGGAAACACAAGAGAGAGAGTGAGAGAGAGAGATGGAGAGGAAACACAAGTGAGAACCTGCTCTCAACATCATCACCAAAAAGAATATACGTCCCGAGCAAGAGGGGAGAAAACCTCGTATGTGAGAGACTGCAACAAACAATGCTAAGCAAGCAATGAAGAATGAGGGAGGCAAGCCAGCTATATATATGCCCATATGAAGGCAACCGACCAGGGAATAAATCCTCCACGACTGGGAAAAATACCCAAGACTCCAAAACATGGGGAATAATATGGAAAAACATTTGTGAGGAGTGACCAGCCCCTCTAGCTAACATGGTCAACCCTAGAGGCTAAAATAGGACACCAAACAAGAAGCTAGCAAGAAGGGGATGATGTCTAACACCCCCTCTCAACACCGGATGCTGAGTGAACTCCAAGAAGCCAGAGACGTCGTCCTCGATCAAAGATGAAAGACTGCAGAAACAGGTACCAAGAAAGCTCCACAAGCAATCTCCTCAGCAACTCAACTACAAAAGCAATAAAACAAGCTGCAAGGTACACCGCTCCTCTGGAAGGTACACTGCTCCTCTGGAAGAAAATAACCATGTAGGCTGTGACGCGCTGCTCCAAATAATGGTTCCAAACCCAAGGGTAAGAACACTTCCCAAAGTCGAATGTCATGCATCCAGCTTGGAGAAGGTATGAACAACCTCATAACCAAACAACCAAGATCAGATCCTATATATAATCAATCCTAGGAGAAGCAAGCTGCTCCTCACTGGAACCCTCAAAAGAAATAGAGTCAATCTGCTCCAACTTTGTACCAAGAGTAGCCAAATGCTGCACAATAGCATCTCTGAAAAGGTCGGCATCGCAAGATGTAAAGACTCTGTAGAAAAGATGGGGTCCATCAGCTCAAACTCCGTACCATGAGCTGCCTAACGCTGTACATAAGTACACGCCATGGGGGTGGGCATCGCAAGATGAAAGGACTCCACATCCCCCTCTGAAAACTGATGTCGTCGAACTGGTACAAGCCCAACCTGATTCTGATCCAAATCCAAAAAACTCTGAAAGTACCACTGTGCCCCAGGCAAGGTTAGCAACCACAGATCCAAGGCATCCCTCTCGGCCCAAAAAACCATCCTCCCCACAAAACAACAAACCTACAAAACTGGCAGGGGGAGGGGCATCATCCTCAAAAGCATCACAAAGAGAGGCAGAGGTAGACTCCTCACAATGAGGAAGGCAAGCAGGAATATAAATTGCAGTGGTAACAAAGTCCTCAAAAGCATCACTGATATAGCAGAAGACTGTTCCATAAGTAGAATCAGATCCCAAGAATCAGCAACAAATAAATGATCCATGTGAAAGGATCACACCTCAAGGGCAAAACACCCTTCGTGTTCTGCAAACACTGCAAAGAACACAAGCTCGGACAAAAAATAAATTCTGCTTAGGATCTCTGAAAAGACCACTGCTCTCCTCCAAAATATGTAAACTCCTGTCACAGAAAAAAAAAAAAGTCTCCACAAATACAAAACAGCTCACGAAACTGATCCTCAAGTGAAGTAGCTGGAGATAGGCCCCCTCTGAATGTAGAAAACTCCTTTGGGAAGTAAAACGCAGCCAAAACACTGCTGTCCAGCAAAAAACAGCACTCCACCGCCAACAAAAGGCAAGGAACATGAAGAAACCGGGTAATTGTGAGGGCCAGGAACAAAACACAAGTATAGATGCTCCAAAAATCAGCAAAACGCTGACTGAAAACAGAAATTCAGTATCCTCCTCAAGTACCAAACTGCTTCCAAAGCCACAATCCAAACAAGAAACCCCCTCTGCAAGTGATCTGTGTCCACTGGAGAAGAAAACGCAGCCAAACAAGGGCTACAAACCTGAAAATTCAGGCCAACCAGTGTCCACACCTCCTATGAGGAAAAACGCTGAAGAGAAGGTACCCTCGGGTCCAACAAATGAAGCCCAAGTGAAGGTAGAGCTACCAGTAAGATCTATTCAGAAAAACGCAGCAGCTATGGCTGCAAATCTGAAAACGCAGAGGTATTCGGGGCAGTAGATAGGGCTGAATCTGGAAAAGCAGAAGATATATGGTACCATCAAGTCCTCAGATCAGCAAACAGCATCAGAAACCTGTAGAAGAAAAAAACGCAGCAAATATGCTGCTGCTGGCCTGTACAAAACAGGCCTCTTGCACTACAGGGTAGATGAATATGAAAACTACTGCAAAACTGCTGTAGACAGCCACCTGTAGCAAAATGCAGCACACAAGGTGCTGCTGCCCCAAAAACAGTGCAAAAAACAAGTGTGAAGGAAGTCTCGGGAGGTCAAACCGGCTATGGATGACCACGGGCTGCTGAGAAGAAACGCCTGGAAGAGGCACGCAACCAGTAGCACTTCTGAGAAAAAAAACGCAAGATTTGTCCACCTTGCTGAAAACGTAAAAACGCAGGAGGGAGAGGAGGGAGCATCCAACACTGAAGATCACCGGTGCTCTGATACCATGATAGAATGTGCAGCGGAAGAAGGGAAAGTGGAAACACATGAGAGTGTGAGAGAGTGAGAGATGGAGAGGAAACACAGGTGAGAACCTGCTCTCAATATCATCACCAAAAGGAATACATGTCCCAAGTAAGAGGGGAGAAAACCTCGTATGTGAGGGACTGTAGCAAACAATGCTAAGCAAGCAGTGAAGAATGAGGGACGCAAGCCAGCTATATATATGCCCATATGAAGGCAGCCGACTAGAGAATAAATCCTCCACGATTGGGAAAAATACCGAAGACTCCATAAAATGGGAAAACATATGTGAGGGGTGACCAGCCCCTCTAGCTAACATGGTCAGCCCTAGAGGCTAAAATAGGACACCAAACAGGAAGCCAGCAAGAAGGGGATGATGTCTAACAAATCCGTGGGCCCGCATCTCTGTGAAGATCCGTCTGGTACTCTACGGCTAGGGGCCCCCTAGACTCGGGGTGCGGGCTGAAATCCAATCCAAGAAGAAGTACTTCCAAGGATCACCACTGGGAAGGAATTCTCTAACAATCAACTTGCGCAACAAGGCACGGCTCTGAATAGCAGGGTCAATGATGCCTAGGTCCCCTCTGCACTGTGGCTGAATGATCACTCTCCATGCCACCTTGGCCCGGGTAGGCCTCCCCTCACTACTGGCCCACAAGAAGTTCCGAATCAACCCCTGTACCTGACCAATACATGCTCGGGAGAAGGCCCAACAAGAAGTAATATACCACATGGTGGCAAGAAGGACCTGGTTCGCCACCACCACTTGACCAGCTAGGGAGAGCCTCGCAGAACTCCAATACAAAAGCTTCTTCCAAATGCTCGGAAGAAGAGGGGCGAGCTGCTGCTCTGGAGAGAGATCGATGCCCACCTGACATCCAAGATAGCAAACTCGAGTGCCCTTCGAGATCCATTGAAAGCCTCAACTGGGCGCCGGGGCGGGGTAGGTGTAGAGCCAGGTTGTCCTCTAACACTTTACCACTAGGAGCTGCTGGACTCAGAGTTTGTAGATAACATAGCAGCTTACCTTTCAGGAGATGTGGGGAATCTCCAGAGATTCAATGAGGCAATCAAGATCTTTTGTCGCGCATCAAGAGCGTAGATCAACTGGCACAACTCGTGTGGTTTTTGGGTAGGCTCTGCACCCGCCCCACCCTAGCGCCCAGCTTGCAGATGACACAGCAACTTACCTTTCAGGAGATGTGGGGAATCTCCAGAGATTTGCTGAGGCGATCGAGAGCTTCTGTCACGCATCAGGAGCGTAGATCAACTGGCACAAGTCATGTGGTTTTTGGGTATATTGGACCGAGCGGGAAAAGGGGAATCTGTCGCCGCGGACCCCTTGAATGAGAACCTAACTGTGAGAGGTTGAGTAAAGTCTTGAAACACCACGGATCCACTCCACAGAGAACCCAACCGACTCATCGTGCCCTCCAGAAAGCTCCAATCAACCCTATCATAAGCTTTCTCAAAGTCTAGAAGTAGCACTATGAGGCCCTGCTACTGCATCCTCGCTGAAGCTGTCGCCTTCCAAAGGGTGAAGATGTTGTCCAAAATGCTCCGATCCTGAACAAAACCTATCTTTGAGTGTCATGGATCAAGTCAGGGAGGAAAGGCTGAAGTCTCCGACTCATGACCTTGGCCAAGATCTTGTAGGCGGTCCCAAGAAGGCTGATGGGTCTCCACTGCCATGGGAACCTACTATCTCAAAGAAGTCCCCCGTGACTCTATCGCCACAGCCTCGGTCCAAAAGGAAGCTCTGGCATGGTAACTGTACTCCACCCTCCTCTCCTCGATGGATCTGATCTCCGTACGGGGAGCAACAAGCTGACTCTCAATCCAAGGGCTATCGAGGGAGCTCTCCTGAAGCCACTAAAGAGAGGCAAGACCCCTTCACAGACTCCTCTCCTACTCCTGAAGCCACTAAAGAGAGGCAAGACCCCTTCACAGACTCCTCTCCTACTCACGAAATCCCTCCAATCTGCTCTGAGCTGCCTCCTGCAAGAAGCTGTTGATCTCACCAAGGCCCGCATCCAAGATGCACGCGGCAGAGTCTGAAATAAAATTTAGCCCCGTCTGTATCTACTCTATCCTACTGCAGATCTCGAGGTCCTGTATAAGGCTGTCCAAAATACTAGTGCTCGCGTGCCTGTCTTGCCTCCAGGGGTCCTCTAAGGACAGAATAACCGGAGCATGATCCAAAAAAATAGTGCCCGCCAAGATGCCGATCATGCCCCCATGACCGCAAGCCCACTCATCCACATAAAACCTGTCAAGTCGAGAATGGTTGGGGCCGGTACTCCTCCTATCAGACAGCAAGAAGCACATGCTCCCAGAGCTGCGTCCAAACTTTGGAAGATGCCGAGGATCCTGTCCCTGAGTGCCAAGATCAACTCCTCCCATGCAGAGTACTCTACATGGCCGTGCCTCCTCCACTTCTATCCTCTACTGCCTCACTCATGTTAAAGTCTCCACCCATGAACCAAAAATTAGCCTGAGGAAGGGCCTAACGGGCTGTGCTCTAGAAGATGGCTCTACCTGTAGTGGCGTTCGGGGTATAAACATTGATGAAGCCCATGCAATCCTCTCCAACCATAATGCTCGCCTAGAGACTATGACACCTGAGCCTGTCATTGCCAGCAAGAGCTACTCATTGACAGAAATACAAACTCCTCCCTGCGTCCCCGAGGAGCGGAAAGAGGGAGACCAAAAAGTGTGGCTCATGCATGGTAGGATCTTCCCGCGCGGCAAGTATACCCCTCAGAAAGGTGGTGCTCCTGGAAGAAAAGAATGTAAATGGGTCCCCCAACTGTGGCTCTATGAAGCTCTCCTCTAAGGACGCCTCGCCTCTTAAAGCATTGAGGCCCCCCTAAATCCTGAATGTTCCATGAAGCTATCCACATATCAATCTCTATGGGAGGCGGAACTATCGGAATTGCCCTCCACTCAATGAGTCTTGGGCATGGGTTTAGATGGGGAATAATCACAATCGGTCTTGGGGCGAAGGTGCGCCAAGTGGGCACGGATCCTACCCTCCATGTGTCACCACTCTATCCGAGCGCCGCCCAGACTAGGCATACTCCAAACTCCATCGATCACAACGGACGTATCTGAAAGAAGGGGGGAGAGGTACTGCGACTGAGATATGGAGGAACACAAAGAGCAACACCTCCAAGCTAGAGACCACCACTTCCCCATCCTAGTCACTATGGCCTGAGCCTCCAAGCTCCATCCTAGCCAATGGCCAAAGGTGGGTGAGCACCTCGGTGATGCGCAGATCATGTAGATGGTATGAGAGCTCTACTGCTTGTCCCTAGATGGCGGCAGCCACCGACTCTGAATCCCACTCCGTCTCTGGGCTGCACTCAAGGGAAAGGAGAAGATCATCGCACCACTCTCTAGCATAGAAGGTTTGGAGTGATAAAACACCACATCCAAATGGGAGCTACTGTCTCCTCAAACATATACGTCCCTTTCACTGGAAGGCATCGCGGTAAATGCAAGACAGCTTAACTTCTTCAAGCTCTTGACGGAGCTTCTCAATTTCTGTATTTTAACCAGAGACGTGTACATTTGCTGCAATTTTATCACCCATGGAAACATGCATATGCTCTCTAGATCCCTCAACCATGCTGTCCCCAACAAGTACAATATACAATTTTTGGTGTCCAATATCCATCCTTCTCTTAGAAGAGCAAGGAAACACCGCTCTGATAACATTGTAAGTATGCGGTGGTGGCATGTACCAAGATTAATTGCACTTAATTAAACAACATACATCATGGATCCTTTCTCATACTCATGGAGCATAAAATACATTTCCATCAGTTGGCTTTAAAGCACAATTGACACTGCAATAGGGACCAGAAGATGGGCTGCACACCCCCCCCCCCTCCTACATTACATCAAGCATCATTAGCCGGCAGCCCAAGCCTTGTCAAACTACAGCTTCTTTACAATTGGAGATGCAAACAATAGCAACCAAAAGTCTTCAATTATCAGTTTGCTTTAAAGCACAACTGACACTTGAATAAGGACCAGAAGATGGGCTGCCCCCAACCCCCCCCCCCCCCCCCCCCCCCCCCCACATTACATCAAGCATCATTAGCCCCAGCAGCCCAAGGCCCAACCTTGTCAAACTACCGCTTCTTTACAATTGGAGATGCAAACAATAGCAACCAAAAGTCTTCACTTACATTGGCACCTTCAGCCCTTCATCATCATGAGAGCACCGCACTTTCAGCCCTTCATCATCATGAGAGCACCCTGGGATCCCATCCCCATGTGATCACACATGAATCAGTCAAACTAGAAAGCTCAACCAATCTCTTCTTTCACTCATCGTCTTGCCCGAGGCAAAGACTCGAGTGAGGCTTCTTGCAATTGCTTTGATTGATAGTAAACAACTTGCACCAAAGTACATCAAGATACATCCACTTCCATTAGCTCTCATGGCTGAATTTTGCCAACGTTTTTCTTCTTTGGAGTTCCTGTGAAGTATAAAGTAATTGCAAGTGTAAGGTTATGACTCTTATCACTTTTCCTAATGCAAACCCTTCGAAAATAGGAACTGTTGCAGAATTTGCAGGTCTGAAATTAGGGTTTCCAAGCCCTAATTCTTGGGCAGCAGCATGCTATGAGGTTCTTCTGCTTAGTAGCTTCCCGGAGAAATGGAAAACTTGCAAATAGGAGTGAATTTACAGCCCCTATAGTGCTGTTTTCAGAAATTACAGCACATAGTGGAGTTATTGGAAAGGTTATAATGAGTAAGTAAGAGAGAGAGAACGGTTTAGAAAAATCTGGAGAGCCAGGTAGCAAGTTAGATATGCTAAAAAGTGGTTCAAGGAAGAGAAAATATGACCAGCTCTCCTTCTTCTTTCAAAACATCACACAACACTTAGTTTTTTAGTTCTCTTTTGCATGAAGAAAAAGGTGCCATCTTCCAAGTAGAGAGAGGAGAGAGAGGGTGTTGGGGGTGCTGGCATGTGTCCCCTAAGGTGTCCCTATGACTCATAGAGTCAGTTCATGTGAAGGAGGTTAAGACAAAAATCCTCGTGTTTTGGTGCACCTGGGAGGGTGGACATTTAGGGCGCCCGCTCGGGACACTTTGTTTGCCTAGACCAAAAATTTTGTCCAGTCAAGAAAATGAAAGTAATGGGAATTTGCAATGTTTTTGACAAAAGGTAAGTTTTTAAATTTTATACTTACCACCTGCAAAACCCATCAAATATCCTGTTAGGCAAAAAAATGATGCAACACACTCGTCCATCAAGGCGTCCCCATCACTTGGGCTTTGCAAGCTTTTAAACCAAGCATTGTCCACAAGTCATACAAATAAAAAGAAAGACACAAGCACATATGCTTTCAATTTGAGCTCATGATTGGAAAGAAGCCACATCTACCACTGATACTTGCATAGTTGCAATGAAGCGCGTTTCATTCAATTTGAATGAAATGAAACATGTTTCATTCATGTCCACTTGGGAACTATACGATTTAAGCCTTCTTAATCCAAATTCTTTAGTTTTAACTTGAAAACATGTTTTAATGTGTAAATGATGCATGTATAATATTGTTTTGTAGGGAAGGCAACACATTTTTTACATATTATATACTTATATATAAATTTTAGGGCCTGTAACCCCCCTGTTTTGTATGAAACGTTTTTGAAACGTCTGGGATTTGAAAGAAACATTTTTGAAACGCATTTCATCAAACGCCTAGCAACTATGGATACTTGTATATATGCCCTGCCATGTAAATGGGCTCCTCAGGATCCACCCATAAACATGTCAACAGAACGCTTAGTGCGCCATGCACACATGTCAAATGGTGACACAGCCATGGCCATGAAAATACACAGGATTTAACCATAAAGCTCGAGAAATCAAGAATTTGTGACACAAAGTCTGAGGGAATCTCGGGTTTTAACCCATATTCTAGCGGTTGCTAAAATCATATGCTCAGTAGTACCATAGGCAAGCTCGACCATACAGATGTACCTCTCCAAGTAAAATGGTCGTCTACAGCCGTATGCACAAAGCATAACCTCCAAAACCTGATCCCACCCTCTCTGTCTACCCATCGGACTTAGGATGATCACAAAAACACAAGTCCTTCGAACCTCCGGATGACCTGTCATAGGAGTGTCGACAATCATAAGAATTCTCCCCTAATCTCAGCACAATCTAGCACACAAACTCTATCATCCGGGAACAACAACCGGTTCCAAAAATAGTACTGACTGCCTTCCACTCTAACAGGTGGAATGATCCTTAAGTCCTCGTCTAAATCAATGGAGCTCCCTACCTAGACCTACTACCATACCGAATAAAATGGCCATCAGCCCGACATAACCCTGTTAGGAAATCATATCGGTCAGCACAAAACTAAGTAAAAGATTCACCCACCCAATCCTCGAAGTTACCCTTCCAATTTCCTTGTCAAGTCTTGCGTAACTCTATCTACCGTAGGATAACTACCCTCCGTAAGGATAGACCATAGCAAGGTTGAAAAATATACACACCCAGAAACTCTACATGCTACAGATCCTAGCGTCCCATACCACTAGGATACACACCTTATAAAATTTCCTTGAGACTTGTAAATCCACGTCGGGGTGATTAATCCTTTCCCAGCTAAGTCTTGGTGCACTACACCTCCACCCCATGTCACGGTCCACCCTACAGATAAACCATTGGAATGACAATGAAATAATTCACACGTCTGCACATCCAACAAGTCTTGTCCCCTAATGAAGCTCCCACATGAAAATATACCATGCGATCTATCCCAATCCTGTGATCTTCCCATTATTGTCAGGCAATCTCCTCCTCCCCCAACAGGCTCATCCTCAAAGGCTAAGACCCTGGGATAAAACAATCATGTGATCAACCAACCGTCCAGTTAGAAAACCACAACCTAACTCAGTAGAGAAAACATATGTGAGACTCCGCACGGATGCTCGCTAGTCCAATGTTCCCCAAACATCTAACTTAACTGTTATAAACCACAATTAATATCAGATGAAAGGGTACCAACACATTTAAACACTTCATAACAATTATAATTATATGCTCCCAGCTTCTGCACAATTTGGTATTAATGAAGTTGTGAGTGCAACCAGGGTCAAAAAGAATGTGCATAGTCTTCCCTAACATCGACCTATACATACGTATCAAGTCGTTAGGACCGACGACTGCTATGCTGAAAACACATTCCATGCAAGCACTCTGACCTAAACTAATAATATCTACACAAGAACTTGAGGGTTACATGTTACTTCTGTCAAATGAGATGCCATGGTCTTCGCCTTTTGACAACTCGCCTTCATATGGCCCTTTTGACCACAAAAGAAACACATGCCCTCCCTATTGTTCTCAAGGATCTGTTGATGCTTCTTATCTTTCTTCGGATGGTTCACGCGAAGGCTGGGTTTGGTCTTGAGGATCCTTCTCAGACTTAATCTTTCGTTTACGCCTAGTATTCTGCTCAGGGTTCCTGTGGTTTGAGGCTTGTCAGAGACGTTATTTTACATCTGGCCGGCCATCATCTGCTCATAAATCCTAGCATACCGGATGGCATCCTCCAATGTCTTGCTATGATTGTTCTTAACCTGGAGCTTGTGTTCCCGAGCCAACCCACAGATAATAAACCCGCACAATGTTGTGGCATCCATGTGTGCCGCTCAGGACTGCAACTCTCTGAATCTCTGCAAATACATGCCAAAAGACAGGTTCTTCATGTCCAAGTGCGTAACTCAGCCACTATATCAAACTCATCCTCTACTTGGAGGAACTCATTGCGAAACACTGCCTCAAAATATGCCCATTTTCTGCAACGATGGTCAAAACCCACAGCTGCCAGGGCTGTTGCGCTGTTGTGTAAGATTTGTTGCCACCTTGCTTGGAAACAACTGCCTTTGAAAATGCTTGGGAAGAGCTGTCCCTCTTCAGTCCGTAGAAGCTCTCACACCACCAAAGACAAAACACTAGAAAGAGGACGTACCGTCACATACCACACTGGAACATGCCTGCTTTGATACCAGATGTCAAAACCTAACTCTTGCCTCCCTCCTCATGCATTATTAGAAAGCAATCCCAAAGAAAAGTAAAAAAGGATTTAAAAAAAGAAACCCCAGCATGGCATGAAGTATACGTTTTTTATAGCAATAACTTAGATGCCCACGTATGAACCTGATCGTCCACACCCTATCTTTGCCTGGGTCATTGTTACACACCATTGGGCTGTCTACCTTGCTTGGTTCAATCCACAAACCCACAGAATAGCGACACCCAATAAGAGGGTAGCCTTTGTGTAAGGTCTAGAACTGATAATTTCTAGGACTAAAGCGGGCATTTGTAATTTAGATGTCCTGAATGCTTATGAGGCCAAGTGCTGAGCACCAGACATGAAGGTGGTAGACAGGTCAGGCTGTCATGAGCTCGGAAAGCAAAGAGCTTGAGGACAAGCTGTCGGAAGGAGAGCTAGAACCAAAGCATCATGAGGATACGCAATGTCACTTGCAAGCTGCAAGTGTGAACCCAAAGAAGGCTGCTGCCCCGTGACTTTGACAAAAATTTTAAAAGCCACAGAAATATCAAACATTGATTGACTCCATTGAGATGTTTTTTACGAAATTTGGTCTGCCAAGTTTTAAGTACGGTAGTCTAGCTCAAGCTTTTAAAAGTTTGATAAGCACCCTTCGAGGATGGTTTTTCTCCTTTTACGAAATTTGGTCTGCCAGTTTTAAGTACGGTAGTCTTTTAAAAGTTTGATAAGCACCCTTCGAGGATGGTTTTTCTCCTTTTTTTGATATCTTATCCGAAGAACAGCTGCAAAATCATTTTGGGGCAATTGGAACCCAATAACCATTTTTCATTGTTGTGTAAAAGATCACAGTGGAGGGAGGCATTGGTTCTGATACCACGGTGAATGCATTGCTTTTGATGCCATAAATCAGAAGTAAAATCAAATAAAAAATGTTGGTAAGGTCTGCCTAGGAAGGCATTTGGGACAACTTTTGTACTTCTGTTGAGGTCATACAAAGTAGTTACAAAACTTGAAAAGACTAAGTTGCGCTTTTTTTTCCAAAAAAAATCGAACTAAGTCAACCAAGGGTTTGAGATCAGCCACCGTTGACATTTAGATCTTGTGTCTACATTTGTCTAACCATATGATATACTTGCGTTGAGTTCACATTGCCTCCTGTAAGGAGGCAAGAGCTCCTCCTCCCCTACTTTTTGTGATGTGGGCCTATAGGACCTCTTATAAGGTAGCCACGGGACAAACTCCCTTTTGGCTCGCCTACAGATTGAGGCAGATGTTCAAGTTTCAACTCTAGAAAATATTTCCTAGCTTCCAAGAACTAGCACATTAAGTTAACCGATGTAAAATAATCATGTTCAACTGAAGACCTGTGCCAACCTAAATTTCATTTATATTTACAATGGCTCATGGTTGAAAACTTGAATCCAGAAAACAAACAATAATCACGTCCAACTGATGACCTGTGTCATTTATATTTACAATGGCTCATGGGTGAATCCAGAAAACAAACAATGAGATTATGGTTGAAAAATGAGTCTTCAAACTACCATTGTCTATATTTCAACTTACAATTATGGATCTTAAGAAATTTCATGCCTTCAAACAAACAATGAGATTATGGTTGAAAAATGAGCCTTCAAGTTACCATTGTCTATTTTTCAAGCCTTACAATTATGGATCTTAAGAAATTTCTCCTTTCCCTACCTTCTTATTAGCTCTTACTAGCATGTTTCCAAACTTGGGTCGTATGTGTACCTCATCAAGCTTCATTTGGTTTTGAACGGCAAGACGCCCAAGTTGTGCGGCTTTTACTTTTGCTGCTGCTTTCAACTGCATCTCTTTTAACCAAATGAATTAGAAAACTGCTATGCATATATGACTAGAACCAAACACAAGAAACTCTCTCTCTCTCTCTCTCTCTCTCTCTCTCTCTCTCTCTCTCTCTTTAGACAGTTAGATGGAATGGAGAAAGAGATTGCCAGGCTGAATGGAGAAATACAGGACTGCCAGAAGGAAGAAGAAGAAATCAGTCCCTCTGTCCTCTCTGAAGTTGCAAACCTCAAGGTGAAGCTCCAGGAGGACATAGAAAGAAGTTGAGAACAAGTGGACAGAGGCCACCAAGAGCCGCAGGACACCGCTCTCCATGCATCCATGTATGGTGTGCCTTCTATGCCCATTTTCTGACAGTATGGTGGCATTTGCCTTGGGAGACTCCCCTTCCTGCAGCCCAACCACACGCACATGTAATGCCCAAATCCTGCTCCTTTTATTCTCCTCAATCATGTCATGAATAATAGGTAACGACAACACGTGCCCGCCCACTACTCAAATTCAAGGACACCACCAGCCGGCAAGCATTCTTGGATCATAGAGCAGCCCTCAAAAGTGAGAAAATTTATCTTGGTGATGACCTCACTCCCACACAGGTGAAGCATAGGAAAATGAGCATGCGCTTGAAGCGCGTAACACTTATAGAGATGGCAAGGTCATCATCACAAATTGACGTCCCAACACGGGTTCATGGGACCACACATCTGAGGATGGTAGTCTAGAACTACAACGGGACTTTGTGGTCAGACATTGAGGGATTCGGGAGACTTTCAGAGGCTGATTTTTCCCATATATGGACTGATTTGATGGCTGGTCACTCGCATGCCTCTTATGTAATCAAAGAGGGTTATCTTATGAAGGATAATTGCCTATGTGTGGTGAAGGATATGCGTCCAAAGGTTATGGAAGAATGTCACGCTCCACCTTATGCTGGTCATAGAGGTATTTTACCTACAACACGCATGATAGAAAGATATTTCTTTTGGCCGAACGTGCATAAGGACATTGAAGCTTATGTACGCGCATGTATTACTTGCCAGAAGGTGAAATTTGATAGGCAAAAGCCTCCAGGTTTACTTCCGCCTTTGCCTATTCCCTCGCAGCCATGGGAAAGCATTAGTATGGACGTCATTTTGGACTTACCTAGATCCCAGCATGAGAATGATGCTATTTGGACCATAGTTGGCAGGTTTAGCAAGCAAGATCACTTTTTGCCCGTCAAGAAAACCATTAAGCCGATCGTATGGTGAAGCTTTTCCTTGCTCATATATTCAAGCATCATGGTATGCCTAAGTCCATTGTTGGGGATAGAGATCCCAGGACTACGAGCCTCTTTTGGACGGCTCTATTTGACAACATGGGCACTAAGCTTGAGTTCTCATCTGCTTATCACCCCCAAACAGATGGTCAAAGTGAGGCTGCAAATTCAGCTGTGTTGGATTTGTTGAAGTGTTATGTGGCAGATCAAAAGAGAGCCTGGGAGAAGTATCTTCCACTTGTAGAGTTTGCCTACAGTGACACAGTACATGCCTCCACGGGAAAGGCTCCGTTTGAGATTATTTATGGCAGAGTGATCTTGCCACCCATCCTTCGTACAAAGGATGAGACTTTTGCAACCGATGAGTATGTGCATGACTTGGATGTAGCCTTTGCTCAGGGGCGGACAGCCATTGCAAGGTCACAAGACAAGCATAAGAGGGTTGCCGACAAGCATAGAAAGGACATGCAAGTCAAGGAAGGTGATTGGGTATTGCTGAAATTTGAGAAAGCTGGGCTTCGGAAGAGGCCAAGACGAGAGGGATCATATCCAAAGCTTTCTACTAAATATTATGGACCCTTCAAAGTGATTGAAAAGATCAATGAAGTGTCCTGCAGACCTGCCTTACCCAGTCATTGGAAGATTCACAATGCTTTTCACGTGAGTCTTTTGTGGAAGTATGTGGGGCCAGATCCGGACAAGCCTGTCACTGAAGATCCGCCCGAGATTGATGAGCTTGAGGAGATCTCCAGCCAGAGCAGATTGTATTTCACAAGGAGAGAAAGCTACCACATGGAAAGCTTTCCAGGAGATACTTGTGAAATTTAAGAACTACTTACCCTTTGATGCAAAGTGGGTAGATGAGGATTATTTTGCTGATTATCCGCAGCTTTTGCAGGCATATCTTGAGGCTTTTCAGTTGAGGTCAACTCTTTAGAAGCCGGGGGGGTGTCACCATTTGGTCCATTTCCATTTCTGGAGCCACTTCTATGGGAACGTCACTCCATAGAGCGGCTCGCATGACTTGTTTTCGTGTGTTTGCCTGGTACACTGGACAAGGACGCCCCTACTGTACCGTGGGTGTGCTATTTGCTGACGAATTGGTGTGGCATGAATATGGACATTATTTGATCAAATGATCAACCCCACATTGAACAGATGGAAGTGCTAGCATGGTGTTGGTTGGTGCTGCCAACAAGGGTTGGGCTTATTAGCC
The DNA here is from genome assembly GCF_041138505.1 of Cibotium barometz. NCBI lineage: Eukaryota > Viridiplantae > Streptophyta > Polypodiopsida > Cyatheales > Cibotiaceae > Cibotium > Cibotium barometz. The sequence continues at coordinate 47,622,800 of NC_141046.1, forward strand.
ACACTCTTATGAGGACACTCTGCTACTACTTGATGAGGTCCATTACAACCAAAACAATGTATTGGTCCCCTTCTCATAGTTGAGTTGATGTCTTTGCCTTTCCATTGTATCGTGGTTTGAAACACTGGCACTGCCGTGTTGTTTTGTAAGACATAATACTCTTGCGTGATCTCTGCTGGTTGGCTCCTCATAGTATTCATTATTGATTTCTACCTCACGCATGACTTCCCCCTCATCTAAGGGCTCCTTAATCAACACTTGGTTGATTGTAGCCTGTGGTGGTTGTTGTGGTAGAATATGTGTGCTGGAGTACCCGCCTGCTGCTCTGTACCTGCCACCTGGCTCCTCCTGTACCTGCCTCGAGCTTTGTTGCCGACTGCTGCTACTGCCCTGTACCCGCCTACAGACACCTGCTGCTGCTGCCCTGTACCTGCCTACACGCACCTTCTGTTGTTGCCCTGTACCCGCCTACAAGTACCTACTACTGTTGTTCTGTACCCGCCATCTACAACCCAATTGTTGTTGTCCTGTACCCGCCTCCAGCACCCGACTGCTGCATTAGTACCCGTCTGTACCTGCTGGCTGCCACGCCTATACCTGCTAGCTACCACCTCTGTACCCCTGCTGGCTGTCACCTCCGTATCGGCCAACTGCTCTTTGCACCGACCAAGACCAAGACCACATTAAAGGGGACGGTCTTATCTCCTTAGATTTGAATTTAAATCTAAATCAGGTACTTGCTTCTGTATTTCAAATTCAGATAATGTTAAATTTAAATGTTGTTTTTTCTAGTCTTGTGTAGGCAAGCACCACCACCAGTTTCCTTCACCATGGAAGACCCCTGGGATGGTGATCTTTTCCCGTGAGTACCCTGACCGCGCCCTCACATTCAGAGGAGCCAGTGAAGGTCATTGGGGTTTGAGGGAAACTGGGAGCAAAGCTCACCAGGTATCACTCCCTCCGCGGTGCTTCACCCTGCCAACGGGCGTGCTTGTCGGTGCACGGTCCCAGAAGACCAGTAAGGGGCGAGTGTTCACCCGGTGAAGGTGGGACACTACCTGTGATTTGGTCTACTCCGACAACCAATTCTTCATCGACAAAAATCTTATTGTTTTTCAGTTGTATTCACTCCATGTTATGGAGAAATCTGGCCTTGGGGACCATGAACACTTGTACATATAAATACTTCAAGAAATACAAACTGTATTGAGGGGGAGGCCGGCCCTTTCCGGCCCCAGTGATGGTGTCAAGTGTTCTTTGTGATTTCCAATTTTAATGTTGCAAGTATTGTCCATTGTTTGTATTAGTTAAGTGATCTAAAAATGTGTATTTTATCCTCCGATTTGTAGGCCTCCTGTAGGGAGCGGTTATAGTAGTGCCTATATTGCTATATGCTGACAACATTGCCTTGATCTAAGATTCAGCCGAGGGTTTGCAGAAACACTTGAAATACATTGGACAGATTTTGCAAGGAGAGACCTTTCAGTCAACTTGGGCAAAACCAAGGTTATGATCATCGACACATCTTATGTGATCACCTCACAATTGTCTTTCTTATACAGAGAGGCCCCATTTGAGATTGTGCAGAAGTACGTATACCTTGGGGTCACTTTTACATGTCCCCAGTTTTGCATGACCACAGCTACCACTGACTGACTAGCAAGGGGGCATGCCTCTCTAGCTTGTCTAGGAGCCCTGAGCTAAGTGACACTTTAGTATGACCAACAGCTATGTATGGTGCAACCTTCTAGGGACCACGCCTAGGGAGGATAAGTGGAGGAGCATAGAGAAACTACAGGTGATGGTGTTGTCACACATGGTCAGGATTAAGACATTTGTACCACATGACATTATACGTGCAAATTTTGGGGTGGCCCCATTGGCTACAGATGCCCTCTTTTAGACCGTCACTTATATTCAGCATGTGTCACGCTTGACAGAGATCGCCTCCCACAGCTAGCACTAGATTCCTCTGTTTATATCGTGAGAGGGAGAGGGAGCGGGTGAGATGAGCTGGACTGCCCTCCTAGTTGACACGGCCAACACCATTACTGACACACGTGACAAATGCATGGTATTCGAAGGTAGTTGAGTGGTTTCATGCACATGGCACACAGATGGACTGTCTCCCCCCATTTCAGTACAGCCTAGATTCCTCGTATCTCGACCTCTAACGACATGAGATCAACTAGACCATCCGGTTAGATCTACACAGACTACACATGCATCGGACATGGGTGGCACCATCAAAGGTTGGTAAGAAGTGAGAGTTCTACAAAGATCACTTCTTGAGACTCTCCAAGAATGGATTCATTGAGATCTCGGGGTATATACAAATCATAGTCACACAAAACAGGGGAAACTGTGCCCTGAAACGAGGAAACGCCGTTTCCCCACGTTAACCTCAACGAAACGGCCACAAACGGGTTGGGGGGGGGAGGGTCGGCGCTGCTTGCGTAGCATTTTTTCCGCCACAAAAAAAAAAAAAAAAAAACGTAAAGCTCTGCCCACCATTAATAATTCGATGAGGTTTGCTGCCCACGTGGCATAAATAAAACAAAAAAAAAACAATGGCTGGCCCACCCATAACAGCATGCAATGCCCGTTGAGAAAAAACGTGCGCTCGCCGCTGATGGCCTTCGCCTCCTGCCCGTTGCTCTCCTTGCAACTTGTCTCAACACCACACCATATAATCTATAGTACACTGCTTGTTTTGTACAGTGTACTCGTACACAAGTCCCTAGAGCTGAGATTCAAATCCCAAAGCTCCAGCACATTCCTCTCTCCCCCCCCTTTCTCTCTTTCCCTCCCTTTCTCCCCTTCTGGAGCAAGGCTAAAGTCAGAGCAAGGCTAAAGTCAAAGCAAGGCACTTCTCAACTTGGTCCTCCACAATCAATAAATTTTAATCAGTAAGTGTTTTTTTTAAACAAAAATTTATAAATGAACCTTGTTTTTTTTATATGATCATTGACTTTTTAAAAAATAGATGGAAAGCTTCTTAATTAAATTGTACCTTTTTTATTAATATAACGAGTCCTTTTTCAATTAATCCCTCTCTTCTTCTTATTGTGCTGCATTCAATAGTTTGCGCTAATGGCATTCTATGAGCAGCACTGTGGTTGTTGTTCATGCGTGGCTAAGCGACAATACATTGAGACAGCTCATTGTCAATGCCTTTTGCCTCTTCGAGAGAGCCTGACATTGCAAGAGGCAATCTCTAAGAGGGCTCGACAATGTCATTGCCCTCCCATGTGGTTTTGGGATGATGAAGATCGCTTGCTATTGCAAATCGTCCCAAGACACACTCGAAGACGAGCCCCCATATGGCGAAACCTACAGCTTGTAGATGAACCTGCTATGGTCCTAGTTGATGTTGAGGCACCTACCAGTCATGAGAATCAAGACAATAAAGCCCATGTAGAAAGTCACCTGTTGTAACTTGTATTGCCAAAAACTATTGCTAATGTCCTTGAGCGAAATGAGAACCCCCAATCTTGGAAGCATTGGTCAGAGGAGGATGAGAAAGGTTCAGAGGCACAGGAGCATGCCAGTTTACTGCCTACGCCGATAGCTACTTTGGGCGAAGCAGGGGATTGCGGCTCCAACGACTTTCTAGATTATGATGATTTGGGCTCAAACGATGTGCATCTCTCGCAAGTCTGAGTCTACTCATGAGTTCCAAACTTGGCTGATGTATTTGCATTGTACTTTCTATTCTAAATTCAACAAGAAATTTGCATTGTACTTTCTATTCTAAATTCAACAAGAAATTGACTTCATCTTGAGGTGTCCTTTATGCAAATTTGAGAAAGTCTCATTGTTGAGTTTGTAATTACTAGTTCTTGGTTCTTTAGTTTAATTTATCACGTTTCCTAGCCGTTTCCGTTTCCCGTGGTTGCCGTTTCCGTTTCCGTTTCCCGTTTCTGGTGACTATGATACAAATACACATATCACATGCTATGCGTATCGCGATTGGCCAGCTAAGGGAATCCTCCCACCATCTGGCAGAGTCAAGAATATCCCACAGGAGGAGAGGAAAAGCAGAGTATGAACCACGTGAGATGTAGAGGATGTTTAGCTGTCCTGATCAGAGATACCTGGGCATATACTTGATGGAGCTTAGACGACACAGGGATGGTGCTGAGAGCACGCTGAGAGACAGGATCAACCCCAACAGGACACCTCCCAAAGAGCCATCACAGATTTCTTTGTGGTACGCACATCCACATCGAAATCCACCACCCATAGCAGTGCCTCCGCTTCGACATCAGATCCCACCACCCATACCTGCGCTCTGGCTGCACGCTCCAACGGAGTTCTTAGCAAGAGAGCTCGATCCATTCTATGAGCCAGACACCCCAGACCCAGAACATCAGGACCCTCCACCACACAGAGACGCAAGAATCAAACTCGTACTACTTGGGGGGAGAAGAGGGGGTACAAGGGCCGAGGTGTGACGATGCTTTTTAGGACTCACCTACACCGGATACTCCACCTTAGTCAGACGAGACGAGGCGGCCCATTTCATGTGGGCCTATCTCGTCTGACCTGGACCTAGAGTGGTCCACATTGCAGTATGCTATTTTGCAGCTTGCCCCAGAGATGTTTACCTTCGCTTGGGATATATTGCAGGATGGCCAGTCTCTTTATGCACCACTATATGCAGATATTGTGGAGTTTTCTCAGGTAGGGGACATCCTCCTCCTAGGAGACTTCAATGCTCAGACAGCTTATGAACAAGTATAGATGTACGACTTCCAGGAAGACCCTGTCCTCTCAGAGATGGATCCGAGGGATTTGGGCTTATCCAGGACTTTGGAGGATGGCGAATACATCAATCACTAAATAGGTAGACATTTTCTGGAGATGGGGGCAATTATGATCTAGCCATCTATAATGGCATGTCCCAATGGCCTAGGTCTAGTGGCCTCACATGTTTTCCTTATGGTGGAGGGTCGAGCACAGTAGATTATCTGATGAGGTCTCCTGCTTTTGTCCATCATACACAGGACTTCATTATCCCACCACCATCGATTGGGGCTGATCAAAGTTACTTGGCTTTCGCTATCTTTTGTTCATCCCCGCCTCCACACTCCACACCTCCCACCACTACTTTCACCCGAATCGACTTTCATCATGACCTCGATCACATCTACGAGGCTCATTTGGACCAGTTCCTTTCTGTACTTGATCTCTCTCCCCCCCTCGCCACCCTCACTTCCACACCTCACATCTATCCTCCATGAGTCAGCACAGGCTTATTTGCCATCTACCATTTGTTCCTCAAATACAATGAGCTGGCTCACAACCTCAGAATGGGTTGTACGATGACGACACAGCTTCCACATCCTCCCAGAACGCGGAGAGAACAGATTGCATGACAGATGCAGAGGTCCTTCCACTGCCTTACCTAGAGAAAAAGCGTGTGTTTTTTGGCTGGACGCGAGGATACTAATTGTACCACCTCTTTCTGAGTGAGGACAGCTCCCATGTTTGGCGCGTTCTTGAGGAAAAGAAGCTTGACATATCTATCACCAATCCCACGAGATAGAAATATTATGCACAAGTGCTTTATGATGTCCCTAAACAGTCCCTACCTGACATATGACATATGCCACGCCCTCTTCACCACATTGATCCGTCACAAAAGCCCTATTAAAGCATTACAAAGGTAGAGCTAGAGATCACGAGGAGCTCCATATGGAGCACTTGGCACATGAGTGGAGAGCCCTGACTCCTATCCTATCTCACCTCTTTAATAGGGCTCTTTGTGAAGGCCTCCCCCCTCATGGATCAGCCATACCATAGTCCCTATTATGATTTGTATTACTTTGCCTTTTCTATTACAAGTAACTCTCAACCAAAATAGCAGTAACATTGAAGAGATATAGAGACACCAACTCACTTTGTTTGCGCGCTGCCTTTCTGACTCCAAGGATTTATCCCGTTTCAGTAAGATCTCTTTCCTCTCTCCCGTGGCATTTAATCTACCCCATAAACTCTCTTGCTTCTACATCAGGACCAACAACATAATTAGGAGAGCTGATGATCCTTTAGAATAAACATCATACTATCAATGCTTTTACACAATTAACTAAAGAAATGAAGAAATGCACATAAATAATTCTAATTTACCTGCCCATTATTTCTATTATTATAACAATAAAATGAAGTAAACTCTTTAAACAAATAACTACCTTTACCAAAAAGAACCGCACAGTGCCATTATCGACAACAGCAGAGCTCTTGTTGATCTCAATGTCTCCGAATAGATCAATTTGAAACAGATAAGGGGAGCAGTTAACTTTAACATAGCATTCCGTAGCTGCACTAAGCAAGAAAAGTGAAATTTACAAAAGTGAATCTACAGCTTTATGCACTTACAAGAAAGTGACTGAAAAAGTGAATCTACAGCTTTATGCACTTACAAGAAAGTGACTGAAAAAGTATGAAATACAATGTTTTCTATATAGATTCAATACCAACTTTAAGGCATATATGGACACTCTAATATACGTATGAGCACATCAACATTTTTACAAATCTCACTGCATAGATAAAAAAACATTTATAGATAGCTTTAAAGCCGCATCATCCTTCTCAGGGAGATCCACCATCAACTGTGATGTGGGATCATAAGTGAAGATTTGCCACCACAAACATGAGAAGTTGACCATATTGTAATTAACAAACAATGAAAAGAGAAGTGTATTTTAGACACGGTTCGTAGAAAAGACATGACAAGAAAGTCTTCAGGAACAAAAGTGATGGAACGAACTGTCTATATGCAATGCATGATTCTATGCCAATCATGTGTCACTACTGGCTTACACTATACACACCTTAAAAAGGTGAGGTTGTCTAGAGGTATAAACTGTCATGATGACTTTTGTTGATTTGTTACGTTTTATACACGAGTCCAAAGTCAAAAGCCACCACATTGGTTTGCAAATTTGTTGGCAGTAGACCCCCACAGTGATAGGTTCAAGACCTCCTGCAAGCCACTCTTATTGACGAGCATTGACACATCACCAACGTCTAGTTGCTAGGGAACAGTTACACCAGGATGGAGTTCGACACCACCACTCTAGCAAAGAGAGTCCTGCAGCAGCACCCATCGAAGTAGGCAGTGCATACTTCGCTCAATGGAAGCACAGCTTCTCGCCCTACTTTGACTTATTAGTAGTGGGCAAGAGCTTGCCGGGTCTGCCCAAGGAATATCATCTGCTTCCCAGTGATAAGGCGCCCTCTCTTGAGACCCCTTGGCCGGCAGCAACGGTCGTAGCCCAGGCTGAGTGTCCCCACTATTCCGGTGCTCATCTCCTCCCTGGATGACCTCCCTCAGCATATCACTATGCCCAACTAGACGGCCTGCATGACCTCCCCCACCAAATAACTATCTGCCGACTAAGGGGCCGCGTCTCATCGAGGATCAAGTTTTCGGGCCTACTGGAGTGATGTTTTGTCTACTGTCAGACGGACCAACTTGCCCGGTCTTGCCCCTGGCGCTGCCTTGGCAATGGGCAGCCAGTGCAATCCCCTACAGACAATGCCCCACGACGTCCAGTTAGGCCTGGAGTCCTTACACGCAACCAACCTTGCCAGCCTCCTTCCACCCCCCAATTCTTCCATTAGCCCCACATGGGTGGTGGACAGAGAACCCACCCCCTACCCCCCAAAAGAAAGAGTGGCAGCAACAATGAACACCCCTGGGCAGGAATGGCAAACTCCAAGTCCTTGATAGCGGCAGAGGCACACTTGAAAGGGGGGCCCTCTTTCCCCTGGTGTGGGGCCCAAGATAATGGTCCCCTTATAGAACCGTTACTGGCATTTATCACCCAAGATATCTTCTCCACATTTTGCGGAGTTCATGGGAAAGTCAGCTGCATGACAAAGGGGGAGCCCACAGCATTGACCCACTCCCCTCAAGTGGGCCAAGACCCCCTGACCCAAGCACCCACCCTGGTTTGCTCCCCACAAGGACTCTTGCCCCGTCACTGCAAAGACCTCTTCATCCCATCCCATTCCCTCGCCCCCAATGCTCCCCCTTGGCCTCCCCCTCCACCGCCCTCTCCTTCCACCTCATCCACTCCCTCTTCGCCAGTGGCAGCCTCCTCACCTGCCCACAGCACCTGACCTTGGGAAGCCCCCCAGGAGTCAATCAATCCAGCGATTCTCCAATCCCATGGAAACAATAATCACCTTCTCACCAGACTCACCTCTCCCCCCAAAATCCCCAGGTGACCCTCCCATGGATCATGGGACACCTAGTGAACTATGTCGTTTTGAGGTACCTCCCAGTTTGTTTTTTCCGGAAAAGAGACTTCCATCAAGTATGAAAAAAAATTGCAAAAAAGGGAGATTTCAGACCAAGCAAGGGGGAAATCTCAACCAATCAGGTGCCTTGTGCTGCCAACAAGGCCCCATATGAGATCGAGTGAAAAAAATGCCATGATCCCATTCTCTCATAAGTTGGCCACGTTTTCTCTCTGCGGCCCTTGAAGATCCCTAAATCCTAGCCCAATGAGTGTGTGGATAATATCACACCAAATCCTGCAAATGCACTGGGTATCATAAACCAAAGTGCCCTCCATGGCCTAAGTGCATCTAGCCTTCCAGATGTGCCACGATGTGAATCTAGCAATAATCTCCCATGCAGTGTCCAGCCTCTATGCTGGAGGTACGTAGCCTGACTTTGGCATGTCCTGAAGAAGACACCGCCGACCCACTCCCTGGGTAACCCGCATGATCATATCTCTTTCATTCCCTTCAAACCTGATTTGCGGGGCCGACTGTCAAGCAGTTAATAGCACCAAAACATATGTAGGCGTCTCTCCTCATCCTTCCAAAAAGGTGTGCTATTTCAGTCCAGATCCTCTGTGCCTCCCTGCACTCCCATAAGCAATGGTAAACTGTCTATAAAGCTCCTGCACATCTAGGACAGGCTGGGCTAGCACCAATGACCAATCTCCACTGGTTGGTGGCAAGTCCACCTGGTAGAAAGAAAGAAAGAAAGAAAGATATATTAAGCATCTCCTAAAGACCCAATGGGCCCATGAGACCAAAGTGATATAATAATGTCCATGGCATATCTCATCATGGAATGGAAAATAAAACAGAAAGAAAACATAAACATAGATATCTCACTGGGGTGATACAAAACTGTCCAGGGTGTCAAAAAGCCAGCCCTTTGTCCTAGGCTCCTGGAAATGTGCCTGGAAGCACTACCGCTCAAGTCAGCTCAAGGCTGCATATCCCCATGTCACTTTGGCATGTGTTGCGGGAAGCATGGTAAAGCGTGGGCCACTGAAAGTGACACCAAGGTAGACATAGGATGAGACAATCTCCACAGGATCCCCTCTATATGTGAAGCTCAATCTGGATGTGAAGGGGCGAGAGGTATTGAAGACCATTACCTTGGTTTTACCAAGGTTAACAGAGAGGTCCCGCTGAGTGCAAAAGTCATGTAAGGCATCCAACTGTCTCTGAAGCCCTCAGTTGAGTCCGAGGAGGACGATGTCATCTGCATAAAGTAATATGGGGATCAATATGCCTACCAGTGTGGGACCAGCCCCGCCTAATCCATCAATGAAGCTCGAGATCTCATCAATGTAGAGGCCGAAAAGAGTGGGTGATAGAGGGCAGCCCTATTCACCCCAATAGTGCTGGAAATCTCCTGTGATGTACCTCCTGGGGCTCTCACTCGTCCGGTGACGGACTCATAGAGGGCGATGATGTTAGAAGTCATCTCCTGTCTAGATTTATACACCAGGGCCTTTGTTGTGGGTGTGCCCGCCCTTATGAGGTGTTTTCCCATTTTTCCCCACTCTCCGTATTTTTCCCCTATTTTTCCCATTTTTTCTGAGGCTTGGAAGGGCCATCACGTGGGAGGAGCTTGTGGATTCATGAACCCTCCTCAGGGTGGAGGTTCGGAGGCCTTAACTGGCCAACGGTCGAAAGGCCGTAACTCGGGCAAAGGGAAGGCTTCATCGGAGAAGTCTTCTGAGAAGAAGTCCGACGCTGACCGCGAGAAGCTGAAGGCAGAGAGGACCTGTAATGATTGTGGCGAGAAATGCCACTACTGGAGGCAGTGTCCCAAGCGGAAGACCGAGAAGGGTGAAGACTCCTCAGCAGCAATCATGAAGACTCCGGCTTTTGTGCACCTGGAGACCGATGCTTCATTTTCTTCAGGCAGGGAGGAGATTGGAGGACTCTCCGCAACGGATACTCGGGAGTGGATTCTCGATAGTGGTGCTTCTAGGCACATGACTCCTTCCCGTTCCGGTTTACAGGATCTCTGCACACTTTCTGGTCATATTCTTACTGGGGATACGTCCACTATCCCAGTTCACAGTGTGGGCAGGTTGGAGATAGTTCCCGATGGCAGAGGGGGGAAGCATTCCTCCCAGGTGTTGTATGTTCCGGCACTTGGTTTTCATCTGTTGTCAGTGCATCAGGTTTGCAAGACTGGCGTACGGGTGGAGTTTGACGAGCATTTTGTTGCTCTCCGGGACAAAGCAACAGGCCAAGTGGTTTGGGAAGGAGGAGTGGAGAATGGAGTCTACAGGCTTTCAGCACTCTCTCTCCCAGGTCCTCAAGATTGTGATGAGTGGAAGTGTGGTAATGGCTACTCAAGTGTGGATACGCTGCAGGTACAGGCTTTCTGAGACCAGATGGTGGATAGCTTACCAGTAGATGGCAGCAGTTGGCAGGAACTTTCCAGTACCGATGTTGGTAGTTCTTGTGTTCGTGAGTCAGAGGAAGCTGAACAGGTCACTTATGCTCTGATGTCTCGTCGTGTTCGGGACATAGAACCTCCAGTAGATGAGGATGTTCTTTCCACGGGGACCTTTCGGAAAGCCAGGCAGGTGGCAGGTACTTACTTGCAGAAGGAGGTGGTTTCTCCAGGCTTTGTGGTTCCGGATTTAGAGGGGGTGGTTGACAGGTTTTATCAGGTTTCTAGGACTTGCTTGTGCACCGTAACAGGTGTTGATCCTTGTGAGCAGTGTGATGTCTCTGTGACTCAGAAGCTGTATGGTTCATTGATCTGGTTGATGGACACCGGATTGGACGGGAGCTTCCTGATGAGGCAGTTGAGCTCTTGGTTGCAGATGTCTCTTTGTGAGGCAGGATTGCGTTTCCTGTGGTTTCTGCAGCATGCGAAGGATCATGGACTCTTGTACACAGGAGGGGGATTGTTGGATGGAGTCCGACTCCGCGGTTGGAGTGACTCAGTTTGGGGAGGAGATCCGGACACGAGGAGATCTACTTATGGCCCAGGAGCAGTTTTACGGAGCAGGAGGAGGTTTCATTGCAGGTTTGGGCTTCCATTGGAGGAACCCATGGTCATCCAGAGGCACTTTGTTCGTGAACAGATCGTTGCTGATGACATCTTGCTGGAGTTATGTTCGACGGAGGACAGTACGGTGGACCTCTTCACGAAGTCGCTCTCTCAGGATTTGCTCAGGCGGCACCCCAGCTCCCAGTGGTTGGTTACACAGCCAGGAGCTGAGAGGGGGTGTTAGAAGTCATCTCCTGTCTAGATTTATACACCAGGGCCTTTGTTGTGGGTGTGCCCGCCCTTGTGAGGTGTTTTCCCATTTTTCCCCACTCTCCGTATTTTTCCCCTATTTTTCCCATTCTTTCTGAGGCTTGGGAGGGCTGCCAGAGGGTGCCAAGAGCAGTACAGTGCTGGCCGACTGGGTGTTTATCAGTCGTGGGCACTCCTGCTGAAACCGATCCCGTCAAGTGGGAAAGACTCCGTTGGACACCCACACGCTTAATAGCACAACTTTAAAACCACAAATATGAAATGGACAACTTAAAACAACTTGAAATTTAAATGAAATGAAATGGAAAGATGGACACCAGCACTGGGGCCGGAACGGGCCGACCCCCCCTCAATATATGATATATTTATTGGGAGTATTTAATAAATACAATGCTCCATGGGTTCCAAGAACCAGATAATGTCCATGTACATATGAAAACAGTACCAAACAAATAGGCTCGAATTTCAATGTAGAAGCTCGAAGCAGAACGACCACTAGTGTGGTCCAATCGCTATGGTCCTGTGCTTTCACTGGACTCCGCGGAGAGCGCCTCACTGGTGTTCCGAGACCACGCACAAACAGGCGCTCTCGTACTAACGCCTGGCTCTCCCGATCTCAGCACCTTTGGACCGAGGTTCTCCAATAGAGCTTGGACAACCCGGCACCGAACGGGTGTGGCCGTAGAGGGAATGAATCCCTTAGCAGATTTAATACAAAGTACTTTATTTAAATCTGAAAAATTCACTTACTTGTAGATGGTTGATAGAAAACCAATACTTGTGGTTCGCTGAGGCCACCCTTGTTGAAGAAACAATTGCCTTGTGGTGAACCACCAAGACAGGTACCACAGGAGAAGGCCACAGCCGCCTGCTGTGAGAGAAGGAATACCCTCCGCCTGGCTGCAGCGTGGAGGAAAGATGGTGAGCAGCCGCCTGTAGTTTGTGGGCAACCTTGCTGAAGAAACAGGCGCAAGTAGTGAACTGTAGATGGTGGGCAGCCGCCTATAGATGGAGGCCCACGACTGTGTGTAGGAGTGAAAGGCAGCGCAGCCTGTATATATGCAACCACCTGCTGAAGGGACAACAGTCGCCTGAGAGATGGTGTAGATGCCTTGTTGAGAGAAGGTACGCAGCAGCCTGTAGAACTGTGAGCGCCGCCGTCAGCTTGAGGGAGAGAAGTTGTACACAGCCTGCAGTACAGAAGGTACACAGCCTGCAGTACAGAAGGTACAGCCTGCAGTACAGAGGGTACAGAAGCAGTTGCAGCCAGCCGCCTGGGGAAAAACACGTGCAAGAGAAGATGATCGCCGGTTGATGAACATGCGCCAGATAGAAGCGATGGATCCCCACGCTTGAGAGAGAGATTTCTTTTAATAAAATTAAGGTGGAGTTGCAACTAGAGATCTCCACGCTTGCATGTGGGTGGGGAGTTTGGGTAGGTGACCATGCCCACTCCCACACTCACTTAAAGTGGGGCTCCCCACCTTGGCCCCTAAGTGGGTGCCCAAAGGGGGTGCCCACTTTTAAATAAATGTGAACACCTAACCTTATAAATTAAAGGGTTAGAATAAAATATTAAAACAACATGTGTAACATACTTACCACCTGTTCACATGCACTAAAACTCGTCAGAATACAGAGCAGACTTCACGACTCACTGGCAGGCGTCCCCGCTCAGTAAGTAACACGTCAAGCAGGCAAACACACAAATACATGTCATGCGAAAACAGTTTCAAACATGCAAAATATGTGTGCATGTGCAATTAGTAACATGGACATATCTCCCGTTCATGGAACAAGTACAAAATATCTGTCGGCACAAAACTGGCACGACATAAAAAAACATATAAACCTGGTCTTCCTATGGAGTGACAGTCCCATAGGTAAGACACAGTTCCAGGCACGAGTCTCCCTATGGTGTGACAGTCCCATAGGCAAAACACGGCACGAATACTGGCTCTTCCATGGCGTGACAGTCCCATGGGTCGAACACAGTCCAGGTCATACACGGGTGGCACTGGTCTGGCTCCCGTCCATACGACACCATCCTGCTAACACACGGGTGGCACCAGTCTGGCTCCCGTCCATGTCAGCAAAATACTGGCCTCTTCACATGAGACACCGGCCTGGCCTCAAGTGAACGAGACGCAAAAACTAGGAATGGACCAAATGGTCGGCCAATTGGTGACATCCCCCCGGGCTTCTAAAGAGTTGACCTCAACTGAAAAGCCTCAAGATATGCCTGCAACAATTGCGGATAATCTGCAAAATAATCCTCATTTACCCATTTGGCATCAATAGGCAAATAATTCTTAAACTTCACAAGGTATCTCCTGGAAAGCTTTCCTGCAGGTAGCTTTCTCTCCTTGTGAAAAACAATCTGTTCTGGCTGGAGGATCTCCTCAAGCTCTTCAATTTCTGGCGGATCTTCTGTGACAGGCTCATCAAGATCTGGCCCCACATATTTCCGAAATAGACTCACATGAAAAGCATTGTGAATCTTCCAATGACTAGGTAAAGCAAGCCTGTTGGACACTTCATTGATTTTATGAATCACCTTGAAGGTTCCATAATAGCGAGGAGAAAGCTTAGGATACGATCCTTCTCGTCCTGGCCTCTTCCGAAGCCTAGCCTTCTCAAATTTCAGCAATACCCAATCACCTTCTTTGACTTCCATGTCCCTTCTATGCTTGTCAGCAGCCATTTTATGCTTATCCTGAGATCTTGCAATGGCTGTTCGCACCTGACCAAAGGCAACATCCAAGTCACGAACATATTCATCAGCTGCAAAAATCTCATCCTTTGTTCGAAGGATGGGTGGCAAGACCACTCTGCCATAAATAATCTCAAACGGAGCCTTTCCTGTGGAAGCATGGATTGTATTGTTGTAGGCAAACTCAACAAGTGGAAGATACTTCTCCCATGCACTCTTTTGATCTGCCACATAACATTTCAATAAATCCAACACGGCTGAATTTACAGCTTCACTTTGGCCATCCATTTGGGGATGATAAGCTGATGAAAACTCAAGCTTAGTACCCATATTATCAAATAAAGCCCTCCAAAATATAGGCTTGTAGTCCTGGGATCTCTATCCCCAACAATGGATTTAGGCATACCATGATGCTTGAAAATATTAGCAAGAAAAAGCTTTACCATATGATCAGCTTTAATGGTTTTCTTGACGGGCAAGAAGTGAGCTTGCTTGCTAAACCTGTCCACAATAGTCCAAATAGCATCATTCCCATGCTAGGATCTAGGCAAATCCATAATAAAATCCATCGTGATACTTTCCCAAGGTTGCGAGGGAATAGGCAATGGCTGAAGCAAACCTGGAGGCTTTTGCCTGTCAAATTTCACCTTTTGGCAAGTAATACATGCACGCACATAAGCCTGAATGTCTTTACGCATGCTTGGCGAAAAGAAATACCTCTGAATCATGCGAGTAGTAGGCATAATACCTCGATGACCAGCATATGGTGGAGCGTGACATTCGTCCATAACCTTTGGACACAAATCCTTCACCACACATAGGCAATTATCCTTCATTAGATAACCCTCGTTGATAACATAAGAGGCATGTGAATGACCAGCCATCAAATCAGTCCATATATGGCAAAAATCAGCATCCAAATGATACAAATCTCTCATAGCAGATAGATCTCCATGAGAGGCCACTGAGACTGCAGCAACATAAGGCCTCCTAGATAGTGCATCGGCCACCACATTTTTCTTTCTTGGGGTATGCACAATCTGAAAATGAAACATGGAAAGAAAATTTGCCATTCTCATCTGCTTCTCTGAAAGCTTGGTTTGAGATAGAAAGTATCTCAAGCTTTGATGATCTGTCTTGACTACAAATTCAGCCCCAAGAAGGTAGTGTTTCCAAATCTTTAAGGCATGAATTACAGCCAAGAGCTCTTTCTCATAGATATCCATATGAAGCTCAGCATCATGCAAACGACGGCTCTCGTATGCAACTGCATGCCCTTCTTGATTTAGGACAGCTCCTATGCAATCACCACAAGCATCACATTCAACCACGAATGACTTGTGCAAGTCAGGAACAATCAATACTGGACCACATATGATCGCATGCTTGAGCTGCAAGAAAGCATCCTGTTCCTCTGAAGTCCATTTGAAAGCAGTTTTCTTCTTCGTGAGATCATGTAGAGGAGTGGCAATCATAGCAAAATGCCTTATGAAACGCCTGTAGTACAAACATAATCCCAGAAAACTACGTACTTGATGTACGTTTTGCAATTCGGGCCAATTCCGAATAGTCTCTATCTTTGCAAGATCCATTGTAACTCCATCTTTGGATACAATATGTCCCAGATAATGAATCTCTGAAAGGAAAAACTCACTTTTCTTGGCATTGACGAAAAGTTTATGCTTCCGCAACTCTTCGAACACTGTGACCAAATGAGTTCTGTGTTCCTGCTCATTCTTGGAGAAAACCAAGATATCATCAAAGAAGACTCCTGTAAACTTGCGATGGGGTCGGAATATCCTATCCATCATACGATTAAGAGTAGCAGGAGCATTGGTAAGACCAAAAGGCATTACCAAGAATTCATATAATCCGAAGGCTGTCCTGAATGCAGTCTTATGGACATCTTGTGGCACCACGCGTATTTGGTGATAACCACTCTTCAAATCAAGTCTGCTAAAGCAAGCTGAGCCATCAAGCTTATCCAAGATATCATCAATACATGGAATTGGGAATCTGTTCTTGATGGTAAGCTTGTTCAAAGCTCTATAGTCCACACACATACGGAATGATCCGTCCTTCTTTTGAACAAGAAGTACAGGAGAGCAGTAAGGTGAGGAACTAGGCTGAACCAAACCTTTCTCTAAAAGCTCGTTTACCTGCTTCATGATTTTTTTCTTGTTGTGCAGCACTCACTCGGTATGCGGGTTTGTTAGGTGGAGAACTACCTGGCACAAGATCTATACGGTGATCTTCGGGTCTTTGGGGAGGTAATTCACCTGGCAACGAGTCAGCAAAACAGTCGTTGAATGCATTAAGAAAATTCAGCCTATCATTAGACATAGCATCCACATTTTGATGATTTGGCACAAGACTATCACGCACAAAAATCAAGTACGCTGAAAGACTCTTTTTCATTGCTTTATTAATTTGGATGTGTGATACAACTGGGATAGAATCCCCTTCTTTGCCAGCATCAATAAAATGCATGCGGCCTTTATGCATAAAAGAAATCATATTGGACTTGTAATCTTTGCGGGGCTCAAGCCTATGATGCCACGGCTTGCCCAACAATACATCACATCCATTCAGAGGAGCAACTAGGAAATGCTCATTATCAAGGTAGCCCTGAATATGGATACGCAACTTCCCAATCAAAGGGGTAACCTGCACCTCTTTACCAATAAATGCAGCTTCGGCTTCAATCCGAGGTCCCATGTTTTCAACCTCAATACCCAATGCAGCTCCCATTTGCATAGAGATGAAATTGTCAGTTGCACAGTCATCAAACATGAAGAGTGCGGGCTGATCCTTGATTTGCCCCCAAGCCTTGCAAACCATACGCTCTTTTGCATCATGACCTATATTACCTTGCACATCAGGAACTGCATGAACATTTGCTTTGGTGTGCTTGTCCTCGTGCTTTGGTTTGCGATCTGGGCATTGTCGGAACATGTGGTCTTTGCTACCACAAGAAAAGCATTTTCCATCCTTGGCATATTGCTCTCTTTGCTCCGGGGTTAGTCCAAATTTGTTCTTCCTTGGGCCTTGTTCTTTAGATGTGTTATTTTCAGCTTTACCACCCTTGTAAGGCTCCCGGAAGTTCTTTTTAGGTGGCTATCCACCCTTTTGCTGATTTGGGACAGCCTTGTCCTTCCCCTTGGAACCTCCTTGATCCTGCTTGATTTTGAGCACCAATTGCTCCGTAGCAAGGGCAGAAGCTGTGAGTTGTTGCAACGTATGTTTCGGGTGCAATTCAATACCCGATCTATATGCTGGTTGCAGTCCAGAACGAAACTTCCTCTTTCTTTCATCCTCTGTGATTTGCATGAAGGGAGTCACTTCCAGCAACACTTTCCAAAATTTGTTAACATACTGTTGCACACTCTCATTATCTTTTTGTTCCAGCCTGTCCCACTTTTGAGTGAGAGTTTGCTCCGCATTGGGTGGCAGCAAGAACTGAGCATAAAATCTATCTTTGAATTCCTTCCAAGTAGAGATGGGATCCTTGGTGATCTTTTCAGTGATCCACCAATGGGCAGCAGTCCCTTTCAAAAACATGCTAGCATGGCGCACCTTTGATTTTTCTGTGAAATCCTCATCGCTAAAAGCAATGTCGAACTGTGCCACAAACGCTAACACCTTAGAAGCATCATGTTCACCATGAAAGACATCAAATTTGACAGATTTATCACCTGCTTTGAATTCCTTGAGCTTCCTGGCATGAGGCTCATGGTCCTCTCTTTTTCTTTTCCCCTTATCCAACGGGGTAGCCCTATCTGCATGGGCTCCATGGGCCGTTATAGAAGCTTCATGGGGCACGGTGGCATGTGCTCCACGAACTCGAAACTCAGATGCATGTGACTTACCTGCATATGGCATGGTCTCTCCATGAGACAACTTAGAAGGCAAAATTTTTCTGGAAGTGGACCTGTCACCATGAGATACATGTCTGGCATGCATGTGACTTTCATGCCCTCCATGAGCACTGGCATACATATATCTATCACGCTTTGTGCCTCGGGGAGAGGATGCATGTCGAGAGGTGACAGTCACCTCTTCCTTTTGCATAAAAGATTTCAGCCTCTGGGATGCGGGATCTCCATGCTTCAAACGAGGTGGATTTCTGAATTTCAGCTCTCCGTCATCCCCCTCTTTGATATCACCTTTGCGAAGGAGATAGGCAAGTGCCAACTCCCTTGGTTTCTTGCCCACTTCACGAGCCATTGATTCAAAGGTTACATCAACCATAGCATCAGCCTTCCTGGCTTCAATAGCACTTTGTAGATGGGGATCTTCATGTAAAAACTTTAACTCTTGCTCTTGAGCCTGCAAAAATTTTCTCATATGTTCCATTTCAGCCCTCATAGCATCAGGCTCTTGTTCAAGCATAACTGTCTTTCCTGGAGACAGTTGACCCTTGGATTCACTATCCATAACCCTTTCAAGGGGCTTGTGTCTACCTCGCAGGGCATCAGACCCACGAGAAGCACTAGATGGACCCCTCGAATTTGGCACTTCCAAAGGGTTGCCTTTGCTGTCCATTGTGTTCAAAGTTTGCTAAAAGCGGGATGTCCAGTACACAGGTTCGTTTCCCCACTAGAAAGAGGGAAACAACCATGCTCTGATACCAATGAAACCGATCCCCTCAAGTGGGAAAGACTCCGTTGGACACCCACACGCTTAATAGCACAACTTTAAAACCACAAATATGAAATGGACAACTTAAAACAACTTGAAATTTAAATGAAATGAAATGGAAAGATGGACACCAGCACTGGGGCCGGAACGGGCCGACCCCCCCCTCAATATATGATATATTTATTGGGAGTATTTAATAAATACAATGCTCCATGGGTTCCAAGAACCAGATAATGTCCATGTACATATGAAAACAGTATCAAACAAATAGGCTCGAATTTCGATGTAGAAGCTCGAAGCAGAACGACCACTAGTGTGGTCCAATCGCTACGGTCCTGTGCTTTCACTGGACTCCGCGGAGAGCGCCTCACTGGTGTTCCGAGACCACGCACAAACATGCGCTCTCGTACTAACGCCTGGCTCTCCCGATCTCAGCACCTTTGGACCGAGGTTCTCCAATAGAGCTTGGACAACCCGGCACCGAACGGGTGTGGCCGTAGAGGGAATGAATCCCTTAGCAGATTTAATACAAAGTACTTTATTTAAATCTGAAAAATTCACTTACTTGTAGATGGTTGATAGAAAACCAATACTTGTGGTTCGCTGAGGCCACCCTTGTTGAAGAAACAATTGCCTTGTGGTGAACCACCAAGACAGGTACCACAGGAGAAGGCCACAGCCGCCTGCTGTGAGAGAAGGAATACCCTCCGCCTGGCTGCAGCGTGGAGGAAAGATGGTGAGCAGCCGCCTGTAGTTTGTGGGCAACCTTGCTGAAGAAACAGGCACAAGTAGTGAATTGTAGATGGTGGGCAGCCGCCTGTAGATGGAGGCCCACGACTGTGTGTAGGAGTGAAAGGCAGCGCAGCCTGTATATATGCAACCACCTGCTGAAGGGACAACAGTTGCCTGAGAGATGGTGTAGATGCCTTGTTGAGAGAAGGTACGCAGCAGCCTATAGAACTGTGAGCGTCGCCGTCAGCTTGAGGGAGAGAAGTTGTACACAGCCTGCAGTACAGAAGGTACAGCCTGCAGTACAGAGGGTACAGAAGCAGTTGCAACCAGCCGCCTGGGGAAAAACAGGCGCAAGAGAAGATGATCGCCAGTTGATGAACATGCGCCAGATAGAAGCGATGGATCCCCACGCTTGAGAGAGAGATTTCTTTTAATAAAATTAAGGTGGAGTTGCAACTAGAGATCTCCACGCTTGCATGTGGGTGGGGAGTTTGGGTAGGTGACCATGCCCACTCCCACACTCACTTAAAGTGGGGCTCCCCACCTTGGCCCCTAAGTGGGTGCCCAAAGGGGGTGCCCACTTTTAAATAAATGTGAACACCTAACCTTATAAATTAAAGGGTTAGAATAAAATATTAAAACAACATGTGTAACATACTTACCACCTGTTCACATGCACTAAAACTCGTCAGAATACAGCGCAGACTTCACGACTCACTGGCAGGCGTCCCTGCTCAGTAAGTAACACGTCAAGCAGGCAAACACACAAATACATGTCATGCGAAAACAGTTTCAAACATGCAAAATATGTGTGCATGTGCAATTAGTAACACGGACATATCTCCCGTTCATGGAACAAGTACAAAATATCTGTGGGCACAAAACTGGCACGACATAAAAAAACATATAAACCTGGTCTTCCTATGGAGTGACAGTCCCATAGGTAAGACACAGTTCCAGGCACGAGTCTCCCTATGGTGTGACAGTCCCATAGGCAAAACACGGCACGAATACTGGCTCTTCCATGGCGTGACAGTCCCATGGGTCGAACACAGTCCAGGTCATACACGGGTGGCACAAGTCTGGCTCCCGTCCATACGACACCATCCTGCTAACACACGGGTGGCACCAGTCTGGCTCCCGTCCATGTCAGCAAAATACTGGCCTCTTCACATGAGACACCGGCCTGGCCTCAAGTGAACGAGACGCAAAAACTAGGAATGGACCAAATGGTCGGCCAATTGGTGACACCTGCTGCTGGCCGACTGGTTTTCTTCAGTCGTGGGCACCTGATTGCTGGCCGACTGCATTTATGCAGTCGTGGACCTCTTTCTTCAGTCGTGGGCACTTTTAGTGCTGGCCGACTGCCCTTCCAGGGAGGTATATATAGGTCCTCAGCCCCCATACCTCATTTGTATCATTCCTCGGGATCTTCTTGTGTATATAGAGCAGAGTTACACGCCTACATCTCTCTCTCTCTTGTGCTGTTTTTCTGCCTGCGTTTTTGCTCGTGTTCCCAGATTTGGTCATCATCTCCGCTGCGTATTCTGACAGATGATGCTCCAAACCATGTCAGATGGGACTCCAATCTCCTGTGGACGGTGTAGGAGGCGGGCTCGGGGTACAGTATCAAAAGCTTTGCGGAAATCCACAAAGCAACAGTAAATCCTCTGATGTCGTGTTGTACTCTCCTCGATGATGGCACAAAGGGTGAAGATGTGATCAAGGGTAGAGTAGCTCCTCTGAAAGCCAGCCTGTCCTAAGGCTCTGCATCCCTGGCTCTCTGCAAATGAACTGAGCTCCGCCTCTAGCACTGATCCATAGAGTTTGGCCAATGTGTGGCCAATCATGATCATCCTGTAGTTATTAGGATCAAGTGGATCTCCGACTTTGAGGATGGGGGTGATGGTGTTGGTGGACCAAGAGGGTGGAAATCCTTCACAAAGGGCTCTATTGAACATGTAGGCTAGTAGGGGCGCCAGGGTATCATGGGCATGCGAGATGTACTCGGCAATGAGTCCCTCATGATCTTGGGCTCACCCATTGCGTAGTCTACGAATGGCCTTGAGGACCATGCCCTTTGTGAAGAAGGTGGAGGTGGTGGGGCGGGGATCTGGTGGTGGGGGTAGGGGTGGCTGATGGGGGATATGATAGAGGGAGCGTGCATAGGAGTGCCATGTGTCCGGGCAGGTGAAGGTGTGGGGGGGCGATGTTCTTGGAGTTTCCTCCAGGCCTCTTTGCACTTCGGCCCTAAGAAAAGTCGGTATAACTCATCCTCTTTCCGAGCATAGAACTCCCGTTTCTTGCGTTGGGTGAGCCGTTGAGAAATCCGTTGCGCTTGGCGCTTCGTGATTTTCCCAATCCCTCCTCATGCTTCAGACGGGAGCGTGTGGCCGGACATTCGTCATCATACCAATAGTTCTGGGGCATTGAACCGCAAGGTGGCTTGGCGGTAGACCGCCGCGTGCAGATGAAAGGAGCGGTGGCGGATGTGTGGAGTATGGTGGTGAGTTGTGTTGTGAGGGTGGATAGGGGGACATTAGGTTCCACATCCCAGAGTTGGCGGTTGATGTGGTTGGAGTAAACAAGGTCAAGCTCGTGATCAAAAAGGACCTGAGTGTAATGTGAGATGGGGGGGGATGGTGGAGGGACGGGTGGTGTGCAGGTAAGAGGTAGGCATGGTCAGCTTCAAAAGAAGGTGGTGAAATGGAGAAGTCGGGGATAAGGTGTGCCAAAGCCGGAGATCCCATAAGGTAGTCCACAGTGCTAGTGCCTCCTGAGTGAGGGAAGGAGGTGAGGGCGCTAGAGGAGGGCCATCGAGACATCCCATTATAGATAACGAGACCATGTGCAGCTCCCAGCTCTAAGAAATATCTCCCATACACTGTGACCTCCTCACGGTCCTATGATGATCGCTGCAGCCCTGTGTCAGTGATGTCCAACTCTTGTAGTCTAATAGGGTCGTCTAGATCGAGTAGTGGGACCTGCTGACTTCCCGTCTTGGTGTTGAAATCCCTGAGCAGGAGGACTTCCCCCAACTGTGAGAACTCCATGATATCCCCATATAATGGTAAGTACAGTGACTGGCCATGCTGTGTGGCGTAAAGCGAGTGGCGTGGTGCAAAATCACACACAGCAATGTGGATGACTCTGCTAAGCTGTAGCCGCACCCAAAGATATCATGCATCCTCGTCCTTCCGGACGATGCTAAGAATCTGTGTCAGAGATGGGACGGCGCTCATTGATAATGACTCTACCATCTCTGTAGATAGCCCACTTGCGTGCTCTGCGGGCCTCATGAACAGTCACCATCGCCTCATGCCGGTGTGCCACCTGTGCTGGAGTGAGATCATCTCCCATGTACACCTGTGTGCCCTTGAGGGCAGCCCGCCTGTCTAAGAAGGCCTGTCTGCTGGTGGCATCAGGGAATCTAATGATGAGGGGTCGCTCTCGTGTCATATCCTTTCCTGCCCTCCATGTATCTGCAAAGGGGGGGGCAATCCCGTCCACTCCTGGCATCTAGCAAAGCGTCATGGCATCCTCCTTGGGGGAAGCCCCTGCCTATAGCCCCCGTACTCGCACATGGAGGGCCCTATCCTTCCTGCGTTTCTCCTCAAGAGTCTCATGTATGATGCTCTGTGGGGGTTTGTGCTTCTTCACCACCTCCACCCAATCTTTCTTAGTGGTCTGCAGTTCTTCACACAGCTTATCACT
The DNA here is from genome assembly GCF_041138505.1 of Cibotium barometz. Taxonomy (NCBI): domain Eukaryota; kingdom Viridiplantae; phylum Streptophyta; class Polypodiopsida; order Cyatheales; family Cibotiaceae; genus Cibotium; species Cibotium barometz. Next base: position 47,646,151 of record NC_141046.1, read on the forward strand.
CGCAGCTTTCAACTGCTCCAAGTTAGTCCTTAAACCCTCCTGAATATTCAGTTCCCCTTCCTCCACTATATGGTCCTTGACCGTAGCCTTTAGGGCTTCCATTTCTGCCCGGAGTTCCCCTATCATTGGGGCAGCCTCTGGCATTCCTGTTTGTTGCAGCTGGGTCTCTTTCAACATCTGAATCACCTCTTCCTGGTGGTTCACCTGGGCTGCCAGTTCTTCAATCTTGTTGTTCTTTCCCTGTATCTCCTTGCGGAGGCCTTCCAACTGTTTTTCATGTTGGTTCAGAACCCTGTCCAGCACCTTCTTTTGTTCGCCCAGTAACTTCTTGGTGTTGTCCTCCACTGTCTTGATGTATGCCTCCAGCTCCTGTAGGTTCATTCTGGCTATTTCCCCCTAGTTGCTGCCTTGGGGGGCTGAGCAAAGGCGGGTGGGGAAAGGGAGGCGGACAGCGCAGAGCAGCGCAGCGCACAGAGAGCAAAGCGGAGAGCAAGGCGGACAGAGGGCGCACAGGTGCGAGGCAGACAGCACAGAGCAGCGCGACACACAGTGTACGAACAGGCGCAGCACAACACACAGGCAGCACGGGCATGAGAGACCACCAGCACGCAGCGCGAGCAGGGAGGGGGGGGTGCGCAACGTCACACCATGCGCAAAGAGAGAGAGAGAGAGAGAGAGAGAGAGAGAGAGAGAGAGGAAATAAAAGAGGAAATCTTCGATTCCCTGTTCCAAGTATGCATGAACCCGCACCATTCCCAACCTGCTCATCATGTTGTAGGAGCCATCGTCTTCTCCTTCCCACTAAGTGTGGCCCTAAAATTGAGTGGGATAGAGAAAGCCAAATAAAAGAGGAAATCTTCGATTCCCTGTTCCAAGTATGCATGAACCCGCACCATTCCCAACCTGCTCATCATGTTGTAGGAGCCATCATCTTCTCCTTCCGTGGCCCCTAAAATTGAGTGGGATAGCCTTTTAGTTGCTTTCACTATCCGAGACCATGCCATCAGCTTCTTCCAATTTGTTAGAGACCTTTGCATCACGGACAGCCGCGCTTATGGACCTGGACTGCTCCAGCTACAGAGAGCCAGATGATTCCTATTATGTGACGGAGACAAGGAAGGCCAACCTCTTCGTCTTCTTCTGCATCAATTTTGTAGCAGAGGAAGGGATCTACAGGGTACTTGTACTGAGAGAATGACCACCCTGGAGCAGGGCCAGCACAAAGTGGTGGATCTAGTACTTGCACTGACAGAACTCTGGAGCAGGGCTCACACAAAGTCCTACCTAGCAGCACATGTCCGCTCTCACATGAAGCACCTCTGCATTTGAATGAGCAGCCGCTACTCCCCATCCAAACCAGCTTCAAATCCTTGCCAACCAGGACTCAAACAAGGCACGTATACTTTTCTCTAGTCATGCGAATTCTCTCTTGGAATGTTTACACAAACCATAGCTGTAAGATGACTCTGTGAGAGGAGCTCCAAGGACCCCTTGTTGCTGGTGATATCAACATGCTCTTTGTGCAGAAAAAACATCTCACAGCAGGCCACAACGTGTGGGAAGCTTCTCCCAGTGCGCAGCCATACCTGCTGATTTCTGGCGACGGGCCCTTTGGGACAGCATCTTTGTTTGGACTCCATAGGAGCTGAAGGAATGTGTTCTGCTTGGGAGGAGTTGACCGTCATCACCCAGGGCCAAGATGCATGGCACCTTTCAAAGTTCGATTGTAACCCTCAAAGCCTCCTTTTCTCCGAGTTGACTGCCGGGACCAAGGCCGCAATCTTCCCGGCTGGACCACTTCTATCTTAATGAGTGGGTCTGTGACCAAGGTGGTTCCATTGGCATTCTGGCTAACAGCACCTTCCACCCCTGTTCTTACACCTTTGACCTGTGGCAACAAGACCATTAGTAGACTACCAAGATCCTGGATTACCTCATCAAGGACCCAAAGATCTGCCAGCACATTGAGAAGATTTGGGAGTGCTCCTCCCCCCAACCCGCCCCCCCCCCCCCTCCCTCTGTCGCCGCTTCAGCCCTCACTAGGGCTCTTTAGGAGGTTAGCCTCTTTCTGCAAGCAGCCACTGAAGACAAAGTCCAAGCTTTCTCGCTGCAGGAAAGAGGCCTTCACCGTAGCTTAGCCTCGCTTCAGCGTCTCCACAAGAAAACCCCAAACGGCCCTGAATTAGCATCCAGTTGGAGGTCACCCATACCACCCTGGGGCCTTGGAGGTCCAGCACTTGGATCACCAGTAATACGTGCGGACATCTTTCTGAACAGAGGCACAAGACACAGTGACAGGTGATTTCATCGCATCCACTGGCCCCTGTATCATCAAGATACTGTCCACCACCTTCAAGGCGTGAATGGGAAGATGGAGTTGGACCTCCCTCACGTTCATTCCCTTGCCTCAATCTTCTACAGATTGCACAGATGATCCAGATTCCCCTCAGTGAGACAAGGCATGCCAACGTGTCTGGCAACACACTAAAGCCATCATTCCCATGGCCTTGGGCACTTTTTGAATTCTCCCTTCCAAGACAACAAGCTGTTCTGGCTCACACTCGTGGGATATGCCCAAGCGAGAATGGCCTACAGCCTACCAGTCTTCCTCTTTCAACAGCACAAGGACCTCATGAAGGCCGGTTTATGGATGGCCTTCAACAAGGTCATGTCTACGAGCTCCTATCCTGAGCACCCACATCCACCTGATCCCAAAGAAGGGGGAGATCAACTAGAGGTTCGACGATGGTGGCATGTCACCTTGCTAGGCACCACCTACAAAATCCTTGCCAAAGCCAGCAGTTGTCGCCTTCAGTCATACCCCCCAGACCTGATTCATGGCATGTAGACAGGATCTCTCTCATATAGGAGCATCCTAGATAACATCTTCATTTTCAGGGAGGCGACTGCAACTGCTCAAATCCATTAGGAGAATTTGGTGGTTGTCACGTGCACACCCATCAGGTGTACAAGTGGCATGGCATCATTAGGCATATAATCACGATATTCATTCAAGCATATATCAGTATGAGCATCATATGGGGGTGTTTTATCACCAACATCAGCACTCTAGTCATCATGAGCATTGTAAGGCATTCATGTGCATCAGCCGACAGCAATGTTACTCAGCCAACAGCATTTATAAACCAGCCGACTGGCATTTATGGCATTCATATACAGTCGTGAGCATTCAGAGCTGGCCGACTGCAGCAAGGCTGGCCGACCAGCACTAGGCACTCATATAAATAGAGGCGCATACCATTCAGTCCATCATCGCATCTCACCGTTTTCAGTCCATCAACGCATCCTAGTTCAACGCATAGTTCAGTCCAGTTCAGTTCAGCCAACGCGTCCATCTCCTCAGCGTTTCCTTCCAAGGCAACAGGAGAGCATCTGCGTTTTCAGGATCAGATCAGCATCCCATCAGTTCCAAAGCGATCCCTTCAGCGTTTCCTTCCAGGAGACAAGGGAAAGACAGTGGGACAGCAGTTCATTCAATATATCAGCATATAGGCAGCATATTCAGCATATAGTTCATCATTCCTATCTGCTACATAGAGGGAAGCCGGCATCGAAGGGTGGACCTCAACATTGGAGCAAGGAACAGTCCTCAGCATCAGCATTCAGCCTATTCCTCTCATCCCGAGAAGGATAGTCATCTAGGACAGCATCATAGATCTATTCAGATCTCATTGTAACCCATTCATCTAATATAGCTGCATTGCATTGCATTGGCACTATCTGTCTTTCTTAAGCATCATTAAGTGCAGTTTAGTTAGACTAAGGTTGTGTTTACGACGGTCAATCCCTCACATGTCACATTGGTATCAGAGCGTTACAGGGTAACCAGCCTTAGATCATTTTCATTCCATCAGTCATTCAGTCAGACATCATGTTAATCGCTTCCGCACAATTAAACCCAGTTCTCAAAATCTTGCAGGCCACCCTTAGGGATTTTCCCTTAGGTATGCATTAGTAACCCATCCATCTGCATTCTTGCACAGCATATAGGGTTGCACATAGCAGTCATCTTAGCAGTCAGTCTTGCATCTGCAAGGCATACATGTTTGCCCATGAATTCTCTGGGGAAGAATGACATCCATCATCAAAGGAGGACATAAGTTTTGGGCTTCAACTGGCAGCAGCAGGGGGTTCTCTTCCACAAAAGAAGACGAAAGTTGGCTCCAACATCGCCTCAGGAGGTTCAGAGCTTCAGGAACGACGGAGATGGTAGGTGAAAGGTTTCCACAGACAGGTCAGGGGTGACTCAGGTATTTTCAAGCAGTTTTAGCAGCATTTGCCATTCAGTTCCCATAGTAGACAAAGTCTTTGGCTCAAAGGATTCCACTCCTACAGCCGACCTCAGTCCCGACACAAGAAGTCAGAAGGGGGCAGTGGTTTGGTGGAGAAGGATCACCAGAGGAGTCGAAAGGTTGACAGGTATACCACCCAGCAACAGTTTAGCAGAGGGGAATGTCACGTGCACACCCATCAGGTGTACAAGTGGCATGGCATCATCAGGCATATAATCAGGATATTCATTCACGCATATATCAGTATGAGCATCATATAGGGGTGTTTTATCACCAACATCAGCACTCTAGTCATCATGAGCATTGTAAGGCATTCATGTGCATCAGCCGACAGCAATGTTACTCAGCCGACAGCATTTATAAACCAGCCGACTGGCATTTTATGGCATTTGTGGCATTCATATGCAGTCGTGAGCATTCAGGGCTCGCCGACTACAGCAAGGCTGACCGACCAGCACAGGCACTCATATAAATAGAGGCGCATACCATTCAGTCCATCATCGCATCTCACATCAGCATTTTCAGTCCATCAACGCATAGTTCAGTCCGGTTCAGTTCAGCCAACGAGTCCATCTCCTCAGCGTTTCCTTCCCAGGCAACACGAGAGCATCTGCGTTTTCAGCATCAGATCAGCATTGCATTAGTTCCAAAGCCATCCCTTCAGCGTTTCCTTCCAGGAGACAAGGGAAAGACAGTGGGACAGCAGTTCATTCAGTATATCAGCATATTCAGCATATAGGCAGCATATTCAGCATATAGTTCATCATTCCTATCTCCTACATAGATGGAAGCCGGCATCGAAGGGTGGACCTCAGCATTGGAGCAAGGAACAGTCCTCAGCATCAGCATTCAGCCTATTCCTCTCATCCCAAGAAGGATAGTCATCTAGGACAGCATCATAGATCTATTCAGATCTCATTGTAACCCATTCATCTAATATAGCTGCATTGCATTGCATTGACACTATCTGTCTTTCTTAAGCATCATTAAGTGCAGTTTAGTTAGACTAAGGTTGTGTTTACGACGGTCAATCCCTCACATGTCACATTGGTATCAGAGCGTTACAGGGATCATTTTCATTCCATCAGTCATTCAGTCAGACATCATGTTAATCGCTTCCGCACAGTTAAACCCAGCTCTCAAAATCTTGCACGCCACCCTTAGGGATCTTCCCTTAGGTATGCATTAGTAACCCATCCATCTGCATTCTTGCACAACATATAGGGTTGCACATGGCTTGCATAGCAATCATCTTAGCAGTCAGTCTTGCATCTGCAAGGCACACATGTTTGCCCATGAATTCTCTGGTGAAGAATGACATCCATCATCAAAGGAGCACATAAGTTTTGGGCTTCAACTGGCAGCAGCAGGTGGTTCTCTTCCACAAAAGAAGACGGAAGTTGGCTCCAACATCGCCTCAGGAGGTTCAGAGCTTCAGGAACGACGGAGATGGTAGGTGAAAGGTTTCCACAGACAGGTCAGGGGTGACTCAGGTATTTCCAAGCAGTTTTAGCAGCATTTGCCATTCAGTTCCCACAGTAGACAGTCTTTGGCTCAAAGGATTCCACTCCTACAGCCGACCTCAGTCCCGACAGAAGAAGTCAGAAGGGGGCAGTGGTTTGGTGGAGAAGGATCACCAGAGGAGTCGAAAGGTTGCCAGGTATACCACCCAGCAACAGTTTAGCAGAGGGGAATGTCACGTGCACACCCATCAGGTGTACAAGTAGCATGGCATCATCAGGCATATAATCAGGATATTCATTCAGGCATATATCAGTATGAGCATCATATGGGGGTGTTTTATCACCAACATCAGTACTCGTTATCATGAGCATTGTAAGGCATTCATGTGCATCAGCCGACAGCATTTATAAACCAGCCGACTGGCATTTTATGGCATTTATGGCATTCATATGCAGTCGTGAGCATTCAGGGCTGGCCGACTACAGCAAGGCTGGCCGACCAGCACCAGGCACTCATATAAATAGAGGCGCATACCATTCAGTCCATCATCGCATCTCACATCAGCGTTTTCAGTCCATCAACGCATCCCAGTTCAACACATAGTTCAGTCCGGTTCAGTTCAGCCAACGCGTCCATCTCCTCAGCGTTTCCTTCCCAGGCAACACGAGAGCATCAGATCAGCATTGCATTAGTTCCAAAGCCATCCCTTCAGCGTTTCCTTCCAGGAGACAAGGGAAAGACAGTGGGACAGCAGTTCATTCAGTATATCAGCATATTCAGCATATAGGCAGCATATTCAGCATATAGTTCATCATTCCTATCTCCTACATAGAGGGAAGCCGGCATCGAAGGGTGGACCTCAGCATTGGAGCAAGGAACAGTCCTCAGCATCAGCATTCAGCCTATTCCTCTCATCCCGAGAAGGATAGTCATCTAGGACAGCATCATAGATCTATTCAGATCTCATTGTTACCCATTCATCTAATCTAGCTGCATTGCATTGCATTGGCACTATCTGTCTTTCTTAAGCATCATTAAGTGCAGTTTAGTTAGACTAAGGTTGTGTTTACGACAGTCACATGTCACAGTGGTATTCCTGCTCGACTTCGAGAAGGCCTACAACAGGGTGGACTAGACCTTTCTCAAAGGTACACTATGCTCCAAATGGGCTTTTATGCTTCATAGGAGAGGGGGGTTATCAATGGTTTACTCCGCCCATAGCCGAGCACAAGGAGAGTGTTTCCCCATCTTCCCATCCGCCAAAGCTCCCCCTCTGGCCCCCTTTCTCTTCCTGTTCATGATGAAGGCCATGAGCAACTATTGAGCTTCCAAGCCACAGATTTGCAAGGCCTTCGTCTCCCCATTGCACCCCAAGGCACCCCCATGCCCTACCTCGGCGGGTGCCACATGGGCATCGATCTCTTCGGAGCAGCACATTGCTCCCTATTCTTGAGCATTCAATGCAAGCTTTTGTATGGAAACTCCACATGGCTCTCCTTGGCAAGGAGAGTGGTGGTGGCCAACCTACTGCTCCTCATCACCACGTGGTACATTACCTCCTGTTGGGCCTTCTCTCATTGTATCGGCCAGGTCAGAGGCTGATCCGTAACTTCCTTTGAGCAGGAGAGGACCAAGCGGCCCAGCTAGGGGGTCATCGTCTGGCACTTCAACAAAGAGGAATTGAGCAACATTGATTCAACGCAGCCTCCCAGCAGGGGGAAAACCTCCCTTGTCCTCTAGCAGCCTGTGGATTGTTTATGAGGCTCCTCTCCGCAAGTTTGGCACCTCCTTGCTGCCTGAGCGCGGCTCTTGGTTACAGGTAAGAGAGCTGCCTCCCTCTGCTGAGGCAGTGCAACTCGCAGGACATAGAGGTAGCAGAAACCTTATTTGTGACATTGGTTCGGCCATTCCCAGGAGTGACAGATTCCTCTAGGTTCGCCTCCCCCTACATGGGTTGTGAACTTCTCCTTTTGGCATGACACCCCTTAGGCAAACTTTGGCATCAGACAGGATTGCATCTCTCACTTTCGTGATCAAAGCCATGGCCATTCGCAACGCACAAGGGCCCCTTCCAGAGGAGGATTGCTGCACCCACAAATAGTGAGTGCGGATAGTCGGATTTCACGACACAAATGGCATATTACCTATCCCCTCTCAAAATCACAAACAACACTTTGTGGCGCCTATGGCTTTAGGAGAATCATCCCCCTAGCCCAACTTCAGTGGGATCTTCATGACTGGCATCGGAGGGACTCCATGGCCCTGCTGGAGCACCCAAGATTCCCGTTCTTGAATCCTCCACCCAACCGGGTTGGTAGATCCAAAGGCGCAGGATTGATGACTTACCCACAAGTCCATCACTCGAGGGGGCGACAAAATTTCCCCCTTTTCCTCTCCAACTTTTCAAAGAGGCTCTTGGAAAGTTTTCAATCAAGGAAGATCATATTCCTTTGGCTGGTTGTGTAACTCACGGCGGTGCCCGGGGGACTAGGGCCTTTGACACACTTGTTGATACCATCAATGCATATTAAAACATTTAAACATGGCCACAACCTTAACACATATCCATCATCACTTTGCATAAAACATAAAAGCTGGACAAAACATCCACAAATGCTGAAAATGAAGCTTGCCCGTGTGACACCACATAGAGGCCGGAATGGGCCGACCCCCCCCCCTTGGAGTATTTTATTACCCAAGGAGAATAATATCATGTACAAGCTTTGAGAGCCTTACTCTCCCCACGGGAGATGCCGGATTATCCATATACAAATGCCATAACACAGCCCAACACGAGGCAACCAAGCCGGAACATAGGCTGTAGAAATGCCAAGCCAACAACATAATCCATATACCTCCGTGTGGGTACTGATTCTTCCCCAAAAACCACAGGTCTTCATGCAATAGAGCTAGTATAGCAAGTACAACTCTCCATTCAGCCTGTACAGCGAGTACAATGGCTGGTACAGCCGGTACGTACAGTGGCTGGTATAGTCGGTACAACAAGTATAAATGCTGGTACAGCATGTACAGTGATTAGTACAGCAGGTACAGTGGTGGCTGGTACAGCAAGTACAAAAGCTGGTATAGCTGGTACAATTGGTGGTACAACAAGTACAACAAGGACAAGGACTGGTACAGCAAGTACAACGGCTGGTACAACAGGTATAAAGGCTGGTATAACAAGTACAATGGCTAGAAATCATAATAAATGATTAAATACCCTTGCCTTCAGTATTTCTTCGCGATGGAAGCCTCGAAACAGTCCCCAAGCCGGTATTCTTCATGGGCAGCCTTCAAGAGAGAGAGAAAGAGAGTAGCCATCATTAGGGCAACCCGTAACGGTAGTAGAGGCTAGTGTGCAGCAAGAGAGCCTTCCATTAATGAAGAGAGAGGGCTCCAATTTATAGATTTGGGCCTCCCATGAGCTAAAATGGCAAGAGAAGGCTACAATGATAAGTGGAGAGCCACACAATAGCTAAAGTGACAAGTGTGAGGCCACTTGTCTAACTTGGATCCACTTTCTAACAAGTGTCAGGCCACTTGTCTCACTTTGGTCCACTTTCTTGCCACATGTCCCAATCTAAGAGATGGGTCCTTCCATAATCTTTACCTCTAAAACTATCCCAACTAGTAGACATTCTGTCATAGTCACTTTGCCAACTCTTGGTATCTGCTCAATTCCAGATGTAATGATGCAAACAGAATTTCCATCGGAGTCGGGCCAAAAATAGCAACTCTCCTAAATTTTAGGAGTGCGGTCCTTTGTATTATGGGATAATCCCCCATTCCCAAAGCTTGTACTTTCCAAATATTTAGACATCCTGGAGTCCACCAGACCCCTTTCATACTGGGAAATGTCCAGGCTGGTGAGACAGGTTGCTAACATGCTAACTAACAGCGGTAGACTTGAGATGTGATTAATGCAATTAATCACAAATTAACACAAAGTTGCTTGACTTAGTCATACATAATAGACGAGAGAGAGATTGCCCTAATCTACTATGCACTGATGTGCGTATGAATGTAAGTTACAATGAATGGAAACACAAACCCTATAGCGGGGCGCTTCCATGATGATGATGATGATGCGTGCTCATAGTATGTCGGGAAGCCCTTAGCCCACTGTTTCCAAGCACATGCCTACAACTCACACATGAATGACCCTCATTTGCTTGCTCTTTATTTAGTGTTTTATGGGCTGGTTGGCTAGCTTTTAGGGTTGGTTGACTGTCAACCCTTTTTAAAAAATACAAATGTCCGTAATAGTAAACACGCCAACATTGGGCTGCCCTTTGGGCACCTAGACAAGATACATGGAATGGCTGAAAAGACCCAAAATTGGCCAAAACCTGGTCATGAGCACGCCCTCTAAAGTGGCTAAATGGTAGAGACATGGCCACATCACACTGTCTGAAGGTGTGCACGTGACAAGTTTGCGATGGACAGTGGGCTCTTGAACGTCGATTGCCCTGCCTTCTTTGGCCAATTTTGGGTCATCAGCTCTCGAGAAAACCGACCAGCATTGAAGTGCCTATATAAGTCATGTTGAGTCTTTTACATCAACCATCTGATATTCTCTGCAAGAGCAAAGGTTCAAGGGCTGAGACAACCAAGAAGGAGCTAAAGGCAAGATGGAAAGTGAAGAGGGAGGCGAGTATGAAAAAGACTAAGAAGGGAGCAAGTATGAAAAGAGGCTGGAGGCAAGTAAGAAAAAGGCAAAGAGAGGGGCGAGTAAGAAAAAGCCAAAGAGGGGGGCAAATATGAAAAAGGCGGGAGGCGAGTATGAAAAAGGCCAAGAGGGGGGCGAATATGAAAGAAGCAGGGGGGGAGACAAGTATGTCAGATTAAAGTTCCCACGACCTTAGAAGCAAAGAAAGGAGAGGAAGGGAGAGGGGTTCCCTTGTCACAGCTGCCTTGGAGAGGAGAGTGGGATCGTGAGTTGATTGTCGGAGAAGTGCCGTATTGTTCTTTCCTCCAAGACTTAGGACACTCCCCCAAGGGGATGGCAGGATCTTCCACGGGCACTTGTGTAGATGCTTTGTGCTGGTGCACTGGGGGATCGGTCAGGCCCATGGTTGGGTTTTGGTTACCGTATTTAAGAGGGTTTTGACCACCTTGCCCCCTTGGCCCGTGACAAGTTCCCCTAAACCTAGGGCCTCATCGTGCTCTAATGGAAAGTTGGAGGAGTCGTTTGGTACCTCTGTGATGTCCACCATGTAGGATGTCCACACAGCCACACCGTAACACCGCCACAGTGGATCAACCCTAGAGGAACCATTCCAGAGCATTCGGTGAACTATCCAGAAACAGACACGAACCACCAATGGATACATAAGAGGTGCACGCACTCGCATTAAAGGCACCGCGCTGACACTCCAACAAGCATCTACCAGATATAGGAGATGCCACCGACTCCACTAACCCTACCACATCTTGCAAGAATGTTTAAAATTTAAATGGTCCCTCAACTCATCTTGGAGGACATCTCTTTCATCCTTTATAGGACAAAGTTGGAGGAGTCGTTTGGTACCTCTATGATGTCCACCATGTAGGATGTCCACACAGCCACATCGTAACACCGCCACAGTGGATCAACCCTAGAGGAACCATTCCAGAGCATTCGGTGAACTATCCAGAAACAGACACGAACCACCAATGGATACATAAGAGGTGCACGCACTCGCATTAAAGGCACCGCGCTGACACTCCAACAAGCATCTACCAGATATAGGAGATGCCACCGACTCCACTGACCCTACCACATCTTGCAAGAATGTTTAAAATTTAAATGGTCCCTCAACTCATCTTGGAGGACATCTCTTTCATCCTTTATAGGACATCCTATCTTTAATCTTCAGTGCTGTAGTGACTTGTCTATTTCAGCTTGTGTGTGTCGTCCTACTCACTGTGACCATTGCTGGATGCGCAAAGTACAGTGAAGGGCATGTAACAATGTCTTAGAGTAATACAAGTGTTGTTCCAGTGCTCTTGTCAGTCTCGCCAATCTTGTCATTGTGTTATGCTTCATTCTAATCTGTCTATTCATATGTGCGCTACATTGTGAGCATCAAGGACTACGGAAATACTGAGGAGAACCACCACCTTAGTGTGCCAGGCAACCAACATTGCTACACCTTGCTGGCAGCACAAGGCACTAGATTGGTTGAGATTTTCCCCCTGCTTGATCTGAAATCTCTCTTTTTGTTGAAAAAATATATATACTTAATAGAAGTCTCTTTTCTAGGGAAAAAAAGACTGAATAACACTTATATAGGCAATCTCATATGCTCATCGATTGGATCTACTATTGTCGGCCTGCTCAAGACTACGGGACATAGGCATAAAAGCCGTTGCTTTCACACGTGCTGTTCGTCGCTGCTGGATGGGGCTTTATAGAGCTGGCCTATGGCTAGCCCCCATACCCATGGACTCTCAGGCTGGCCCTTTGGTGGACCATGGGCTGCAAGTCCATAGGGCAGGCCTCTAGAGCCCCCATACCTATGGACTCTTGGTGGTTCTTGGGCTGGCCCTTTGGTGGGCCATGGGCTGCCGTAAGACTGGCAGCCCGAGCAAATCCCAGTCCACAGAGCTGGCCTATGGCTAGCCCCCATACCCATGGACTCTTGCTGGCTCTCAGGCTGGCCCTTTGGTGGGCCATGAGCTGCCAGTCCATAGGGCTGGACTCTGGAGCCCCCATACCCATGGACTCTTGGTGGAGCTTGGGCTGGCCGTTTGGTGGGCCATGGGCTGCCATAAGACTGGCAGCCCGAGCAAAGCCCGCCGGTCCACCTCTACATCATTCCAAAGGGTTACATAGACGTGCGGGACATGCACTGACTTCATGTGCGGGACATGCACACCTGACCATGACCCTCTATAGTGGATCCCTAGCAGCCTCATCCCAGACACTCTAAGACTTGCACCTTCTGTATAGATATTTCCACGTGGCATCCAAGTGCAGGATGCACGTTCAAGTAGGACTACCAAGGATATAGAGAGAACACGACTTTGTGTGGCTAGTAGTTGATTTATTGACAAAGTTGGCTCATTTATTCCAACCAAGAAGAATATGAAGACTCCCAAGTTAGCTCGCCTATTCGTAGAGAGTTTATGGGCTACCACCCGGTATCGATAGTAACTGGGATAGTATTGATAGTCACTTTTGGAGAGCTGTTTTCCTAGTTTTGTTACAAGAATGTAATTAATGATTTAAGATATAAAGGCTACTAAAGTTTTGCAAGCCACTTGTCAATCTCCTTGGGCTCGGGACAGAATAGCCAATGCATATGAAGCTTTCTCTACCAAATGCCCACTAGGAGGCAGGGGATCATGGAGAGAGAACCAAGAAGAACTCGTACTTTTGACTATTCTATGGGTAGGTGGTAGGCTACTCTACGTGTATTGCCAGGCCGGTCTAGCTACACCACAAATCTCGGCCTCCTACATTGAGACACCAGGGATGAGATGTCACATAGCTTTCCTTTCCTGGATATGCATCTTGATGGTTGGCACACCACACCCTTGACCTCAGAGTGCCCCAAACAAAAGGGGGATTGGAATTGATGCCTTTCTAGTGAGTCCACAATGCTTTACACGTACTCGTTTGATAAAATTTACCAATATGTATGTGACACATAATTGTATATGCCTTCATATAACCAAAGCAATGAAAGATCAAGAAGAGAACATCAGTTCTCTAGCAAATAAATGAATGAAACAGGAGGAGTAGGAGCATACTGAGAATGTCAACATTTGCAGGTGAAACGGAGCGAAGGGCAACGTGAATAGTGACCCAAGTTGGGCTCTCCTGCCATGTGTAAGACGGCGTAATCGGCATCTCTCTCTCTCTCTCTCTCTCTCTCTCTCTGTTTGTCTGTGAGGATCAGCCAAACAAGGAGAAGGATGGCGTGCGTGAAACAACATGCGAGTTCTTAAATCGTTTCCATCAACTTTCGAAGCTACAGTAGCAGCTCCACGCCACACAGGGCCTGTTGCCCTTCAGTTACCTCCATCTTCTTGTCACACAAACAAAAATGATTCTTGGCATAGCTTTCACCTTGGAATTTTAAAGGATCTTATTCCTACCCTCTCGTATTTTATGAAAAAAGAAGAATGAAGATTACATTCATTGTCATAGCCATTGTGCATGGCACAATATACTTAAGTTGGAGGTACGATTGTTGCCCAAATGTGCAGGCTACCATGTGTTTCTCATGGTTGCCCCCATTGGTTGTAACATCGCCTGTGGAAGACCCATTCTCTCCTTCTTTGAAAGGTATATTGCATGAGTAGAACCCCACCTATTCCTAATGTTTTTTTGAGGGTGCTTATTCACTCTTTTACATTAATTATCACTCTTTTACATTAATTACTTTTTTTAGGTGCTTATATTTAATTTTTCGTAAAAAAAACATTAGGCACAATAAGGGTGCTTATATTTAATTTCTCATAAAAAACATTAGTCACGCTTCTCTCTGTCCCATGACTAAGGTCTCTCCCTGAAGATGTACAGGAGATCTCACGCTTCTGTCAGTGCGCTGATTGTGTTCTCTCTGAGGGTGTGTGCTCGCTAGGAGGGGCTCTCCATTGCAACCTTTCCATCTTACGGTGTATAGGAGGAACTCGTTTTGGTGTGTGCTCGCTAGGAGGGGCTCTCCATTGCAACCTTTCCATCTTACGGTGTATAGGAGGAACTCGTTTTGGTGTGCTCGCTGCAATAGAGCGCAGTCTCTCAACTCAGGCAATCGACTAATGTTTACCTTGTGGTCTCCACCTCTTCCCCTCCTCTATCTCAAAGAGATCATAGTTTTCCTCTCCACTTAGGGTGTATAGGAGGAATTTATTTTTGGTCTACAATGCCAAGGAAGACCCCCCTCGTAGAGGCTACCGTGTCATGCTTTCGAGAAGAGGAGCTACAACACAGGCAGATTTCATTTTTTGAGGTTGAGGTTGAGGTTGAGAGAGAGCGCTTAGACGAGGATCTGAGAGACAGAGAGAGAATGCCATGAGCTGGATCCAACACGGGTAGATTCCATTTTCTGAGGTTGAGGTTGAGGTTGAGGTTGAAGTTGAAGTTGAGAGAGAGCGCTTAGACGAGGATCCACGAGAGAGAGAATGCTTGTGCGCAAGCCACCAAAAGGCATGAGACATTGCATGCAAAGGCATGTGGAACATTCCTAAACAAAAAAATTACTTCAGATTTTCCTGCTAAAAAAGACCACCTATTGCTATATTAAAGGCCTTTCACCTTAGTGAAATGGCCATCTATTAATTAATTAATTCAAAAAACGTTGGTGGGGCATATTGTAATCTAATTCAGTGTATTGTAGATTGAGTGTGTCTCATTAAGTGCATGTGATGATGGTTAGTTGACTAAGATGTGAGAATATGCATTGTTTAGAGAGGTGTGCAACAGTGCTCTAAAGTAGTGAAACACTAGAGCATTGTTTAGAGAGGTGTGTAGCAGTGCTCGAAATTAGTGAAACACTAGAGCATCTATAGGTAGCTAAAAATTGACGATAGAGATACGAATTCCGAAAGTGATTGTTGATGGTCGATGTGGTGTCAACATCATACCTACTTCATAAGAAGGAGAGCAAGCTTATCTGATATAAAGCTTTCGTTTATGGTTAGAATTAGTTAATCAGTGTTTATCTAACAAATCAAGCTCCTTTTGGGCTTTGTCATGATGGAGATCCCAACCCATAAGTGCTCCTACACAATTAGTTAATCAGTGTTTATCTAACAAATTAAGCTCCTCTTGGGCTTTCTCATGATTGAGATCCCAACCCACAAGTGTTCCTACCCATTAATAGTTGTGAGACCATAGCTAAGGGTCGTAGTTAATGGTAGAAAAGTTGATTTGTGAGTGGGGAGATGATGAAATTCTTGTTCAAGTGGGAGAACACATGCATCAGTTTGATAGTTCACATACATAGTGGGAAGCAAAAATAAGTTTCGAACAAAAATGTGTGTGTAATTAGGTCTGAATTCTATGATAAATATTCCTTGATAAATCAACAAAATGCATGTGGGAGATCACGCATTCACTGCTAGTCAAAAAGGTAAAGGCAAAGCCTTTTCTTAAGGCGGCTATAAGCCAAAGGTAGAATCATGCCAGTCTTCTGGCAAGGATGCTGAGAAGAAAATGCAAAGCCCTCAGAAAAAGCAAAGCAATTATGAATGTTATGACACATAAGTGTCTAGTAGTGGCTTTGCTTTTATCTTAGCATGTATATCATAGCTCAGCAACCCACATGGCCACTTCAAGCTATGATGCTCAGTAAGTACAGGGTAGCTTTTACAACGACTACAGGAGTATGTATGGCTCAAATGCCTTTTGGCATATCTTCGTCTTGGACTCCTCCACCTCCATCTTCACTGATAGCCTACAGAGTGCATCAGCCATTATGAGGAACTCAGTGTTTCATGCTTGCACAAAGCACATTGAGGTGTATTATCATTATGTCAGGGAGAGGCTCATTACAAGAGAGATTCGTTTGGCTTATGTCTCTACACACGATAATGTAGCACATATGTTCATGAAGGCTCTCTCATGAGATAAGTTTGAAATTTTTCGTAAAGCTTTAGGATTATTACCATTTGGGGATTGATCAGCCACATGATCATGTACACGGTCACATCATCACTACAGGGGGTTTCTATAGCCATTTATATGGTAGTGATGTATGGACGTAGGCTAATAATGGTCGTGGCACTTTTTTCCTCCTTACGAGGTTTTTTTTCCCCGAGCATGTAACCTTATCATGTCACACATGCTCGTATGCTAATAATGGGTTGCAGCAACTTTTTCCCACCTTATGAGGTTTTTTTCCCTCGAGCATGTGTGACCTTATCTTGTCACTCATTCTCATCAATATACTTTGAGTGTTGTTCTCTATCTCTCCTTGCTTCATGCATCTGTGTGTGTGTGTGTTGCTACCTTTGTCTCCACTCTAACAAGTACCCCATTCTCTCTATATGGCACCACCAAGGAGACACCAAAGCAACTTGGTTCCAAACTATATCAAGGGGCCCCTAACAAAGGGTGTCTACAAGAAGAAGCAAGAGGATGCACTAGTAGTCACATTAAAGATTTCTTAACATCCTCCAATTCCTTTGGATACAAATTTCTTCATTTTGACTAGAGGAAATAGTGTGTGATTTTCACTCCAAAAGGCACCTAACTATGACCCACATGTTGTGGAGCAAGCTTGCTTACAAACCCAAGCGAAAGTATGCATTGGTAGGTCAAAGATAAGCTTAAGAAAAATGGAAGCCACTAGTGTCATTGGTCCCATTGAGTGGTTAGAATAGACTATCCTACTGTCATTGCATCATCTAAGAAGAAGACCAAGAATATTAAAATATATGTGGACCAAGAACATTAAAGCATAATACTTATGGTGATTCTCACTCCAAATGTGGTAGCAACCTAGGATGAATCCCCTCAAAATTTACTTCATGCATGTATTGTGAGATTAAGCATTATATAAACAATAGGCTACTTAAGAACCTTGGGCAGCCCAACCAACTGGCCACAGTTTAAGTGTATTGTGAGATTAAGCATTATATAAACAATAGGCTACTTAAGAACGTTGGGCAGCCCAACCAACTTGCCACAGTTTAAGTGTATGTAAACACTTATGGCCTTGTATATAAGTCAATTTTCTGTTATAATATAACACACTTTCCCATTCACTACAAGAGCTTGAGGGCATACCGACGCTAAAATACCGACGCAAATGTCGAACGTCGGTATGTCCGTCGTAATGTTGGAGGAGTATTGTAGGACGGGGTTTTTTCAAATTTTCGTGTCCCGACGCGTATACCGACGATTATACCAACGCATATTCCGACGCGTATACCGACGCACATTCCGTGGCATATACCGACGTATATTTCGACGCATATTCTGTAGCATATACCGGCGCTCGTAAGTTTTTCACAGCCGAGAGCTTATTTTCTGATTTTTTCGCACAGGAGAGCGCGTTACAGCTAGAGAAGGTCTCTTTCTCTCCCTCTTCTCTTTCTCTCCCTCTCCTCTTTTTTCCTCTCTCCTCTTTTCTCCTTCTTTCTTCTTTTCTCCTCTTCTCCTTCTCTTAATATGTTCTTGCAATTGCTTTTACTTTTTAATTTAAGAATTAGGATGTTTAGGGTTTTGTGTTTTTTTGGCTCTCTATGCATGTTGAGAGCTCTCTATGTATGCATAGATCTCCTAATGCATGCATAAAGATTTTAGGGTTTTGTATTAGTTCTTTTTCTTGTGTTTAATTTACTAATTAGTTTGTTTAATATTTTGTTTTGCAGCTCTTTCACCTCACCAATCTTTCACCAATCCTCTCCTTCAGCTTTGCAAAAAAGAGGTAGATCCTCTTTCGATTTTTCTTGTTTATGCTATTTTCTATGAATTATTGCATCCCTGTTTTATGGTTTAGGGTTAGTTTTGGGTTCTTGTAAGCTTACACATAGGATTAATTTAATATCTATGCATAAAACCTATCATAAGCTTGCAATCTCTATGCATAGCCTTCTTGCAAGCTTTATGCATAAGCTCTATTCATAGAGCTTGTGAGCTTGTGAAATCTCTATGCATAAGCTCTATGCATAGGCTTTATGCATAGAGTTTGCAAGCTTATAAAATCTCTATGCATAGGTTTCTTACAAGCTTATAAAATCTCTATGCATAGGTTTCTTGAAAGCTTGCATGGACATTGTACATAGAGCTTGCGTAGCCTTCTTGTTGAAAGCTTTTTAAATGTTTTTACTCTCTTATACATATAACATATAAGTCTTATGCTCTGTTTTTCTATGCATAAGGTATTCTCTTTATTCATAGAGTTTATATATGTTATCAAGGTAAGATCTATTATCCATGTAAAACAAGATCATGTTTATTACACCATTGGGTGATGGGATTAAGGGTTAGCATAGTGCATAAGGCATATAGCATAGAGCTTATGCATAAGTCTTACATAGAGCGTATGCATAAGACTTATGCATAGAGCGTATGCATAAGACTTATGCATATGGCTTATGCATAGAGCGTACGCATAAGACTTATGCATATGGCTTATGCATAGAGCTTATGCATAAGGCTTATGCATAGAGCGTGTGCATATGGCTTATGCATAGAGCGTGTGCATAAGGCTTATGCATAGAGCGTGATTGCATAGAGCGTGTGCATAAGACTTATGGCTTAGGGATTGTTGGAATGCAATTGCAAATGCCTTGATTGTGGTTAACAAATGCTTATGCAAATGCCATGGTGAGGGCATTGTGAATTGTTGGTTTGTGTTGGAGCTTTTGGATGATGGATTGAGGCATGAGTCCATGCTTTATTGATGAGTTCTAAATTGTAAAAGGGCATGAGTCATGCTCAATACTTGTAAGCCAACAAACTTGTTCTATCATTTGATATTATCCACATCATTTTGTACCTACACTCATAGAATCTAGCAATGTGTGAGGGTACCTTGGCATTGGTTGGAGAGGCCAAGGGGAGAATGGCTTGAACTCTTTGTGCCGTGATTGCTTGGTAAAGCGGTACAAAGGGGGATTAGGTACACCGGTGTTAAGAAATGGCCTCAACCTTCACCTTGGAGGAAAACTCGGTGAAGGGGTGAGAAGAGCTTGGCCGGGAGATCGGCAAGCTTCAACGCGCGTCCTCAACAATCCTCACCATCGACTTTGTGGATGCATTTGGGCAATGGGGCCCCTTTTCCGTCATATTGTGTGGATATTGCAAATGCTTTGATGGACAAAGAGTGCATATGATCTTTCATGACATTGTGGGATACAAAGAGTATTGCATTGTGATTTGAGAAGTTGCATTTTCATTTGAGATTTGGTTCCAATTACAAAGGAGACTCTGGCGGAATTTTTCCAACAAGGGAGCCAAACAAGCTTATTGATTGGAGATTTACCCCATGGATACACTTGAAGAGTTATTCACAACTACCAAGGGGAGAAACACCAATCATTTGTAGCCGGATTGAGCTTTGGGACTGAATTTTGAAAATTTCTGGGATTTTACAAAACCCTAATTCAGTCCTAGGGTTTTTGGGATTAGGTCCGAGTGATTACACGACTCTATTCTACTCCTTGAGAGTTTTCAAATGAGCCATAGAACCCCTTAATCTGATATCACAATCTCGGTCAAAGTAGTCATGTTGACTTTCTGGTCAAAGTCAAACAGAATATACTTCCACTTTGACTGAATCAAAATGCTTTTAGGGGTAGGTTCTATCTTCCGTTAGCTTTCTATAGAGCCGTCAAAATCCTAATTCCGACATATATTTTGCGTTTTAGAGCCAAATTACTACTTTCAGCTGTCCCGCACAGAAAAGAATTATGGTGACTACGAGCAAAGAAAAGGCAAGGGCATCTTGAATGAGGGTTTAGGGTTTATGCATAGAGCTTATGGCTTATGCATAAGACTTATGCATAGAGCGTGTGCATATGGCTTATGCATAAGACTTATGCATAGAGCGTGTGCATAAGACTTATGCATATGGCTTATGCATAGAGCTTATGCATATGGCTTATGCATAAGACTTATGCATAAGGCTTATGCATAGAGCTTATGCATAAGTCTTGCAGCCTTATTATGCAAGCTTATACTTATACTATGCATTTAGATTATTGCATAAGGCCTTTATAAATAGCTATTTATGAATAGAGATAGCTTCTCTCTCCATCCTTGTTCAAATTCTATTTAATTTTCAAACAGAGCTGGGAAAAAGAAGCCCTGTTTTATGGTTTACATAGTGCTTTGTGTAATGCATAATGATTTGTGTTTAATGAGCTGCATATACATGTTATCCTGCTAGATGGAGCCTCTCAATCTTGAAGAGAGAATAGCGTGTCCATGCATGCGATGTAAGTACCAAATCTTTCGAAAACGAAGGATTTGCAACGAGCATGTTCATGATGCTGGCATATTTCCAATGGAGCGCTTGCAAAATTTACGGTTTCAATCGTACAACCAAGCAAGTGTGCAGCCGCATCTTGATAACATTGCGCCTGTGAATTCTCATCCCCAACAAAGGATGAGGATATCGCAGGAGGGAGTGACAGATGGAGCTCAATTAACAGCACCCGAGGGAATGGAAGAAGGTCAGGAAATGGAAGAAGGTCCAATGGAAGAAATGTTGGATGCCTTCATCGAGCAACAAGAAGCTCTCTTCGAGGAGTATGAACATGAAGATCATCAACCACGACATTCTCAACGGTCAAATTATGAACCAGAGAAAGAGGCCATGCGTAAACTTGCACGCCTTCCATTATACAATGGTGCCAACATATCTGTATTGCGTGCATCTCTTACGATGCTAAATTTGCAGTCAATTTTTGGATGGTCTAATACAAGTGTCACTGAACTATTCAAGTAAGGTCTTTTTTTGGAGATTACACCTACTGTTGAAATGATAAATTATCAACTTGTATTTGAGAAAATCTTAATAGTAACGATCAGATATTGCCATACTTGCAGGCTTTTGAAAGATCAGATATTGCCCCCTGGCAACGAGATGCCTCCATCTCGTGCAGATGCGAAGAAGTTATTGAAATCCATAGGCATGGATTACAATAATATTCATGCTTACGAAACCATGCGCCATGAATTCGTAAGTGTTTGTAGCAATTTTATTTATTTAAATGCATGTATGTGGGCTAAATGTTGATTTCTAAAAGTTATAATTGTTAATCGTGTGTGCAGGAGTTGGCCATGAATTGCCCGATACCGTCAATTGGGAGGCATTACCATGATGTAAGATGACCTTCAAACTAATGAAATATGATCAAAACATTCTTGAGTATTAATGTTTAATTTAATTTCTTGTTTGTCGATCAGAAAAATATGCAAACGAGCACGGTTGTTTTTGTGCTCTATTTTAGACAGAATGGTGCTGTCTGTTTGCTGTTGTTGATCCTGCTCATTGCAGGCAGCTAGGCAACAGCCAGGCAGCACTATTCTGCCCAAAAAAAATTTCTGCTACAGCGTCGGTATATACCCCGGTACTGACGTCGGTATATACAGTGGTATTTTTCTCGGTATTAAAGTCGATATACACCCCGGTATTGACCCCGGTATATAACACGGTATATGCACCGGTATAGACGCCGGTTTATGCGTCGATATTACCCCCGGTGAGCGTCGGTATATTAACCGGTATAGGCGCCGGTATTACCACCCGACGCTTATACCGACGCTACTGTTTCGACGCTTATACCGATGACGAGGCTTTTTTAGACCCCGTTAAATAGCGCCGGTATAAGCCCCGGTATTAGGCTAACATGTAGTAGTGATTCTGCTGTAAATTTCCATGTTTAGAAGAACCAATCTGGAGACTTAGGCATGTATCATCAAAAACACCAAAAAAGATCAAATCTACAAGTTACATGTTTTTTCAAGGTGACGCCTACTACTCTTTTTTCAAGATGACGCCTACTACTAGTTTTTCATGGCCATGAAAAACTAGTAATTTTTTAGGTCATGAAAATCCTCTCGAGATTCTAATTGTAATTAGAGGGATTACATGGCTAAGATTAGGGCATTGTCTAAATTAGCTTATCCAAAAGTTGGGGTTTTTCATTCCATAAAAAACTATAGTTTTTCATGACCATGAAAACCCAGAGTTTTCACGACGTGGCTATCATAGTGTATGAGTTTTTCACAATACGGCCAAATTACAGTTTCACGAAAAAAAAACAGTCATTCATGCCCATAAAAAGGAGTTTTTCATGTCGAACGGTACAACCAATACAAGTTTTTAATGGATGTAAAAAACTAGTGTTTTTAAAGGTCATGAAAGGTTAACAAAAGTGCTAGGACAAGTGGGAAAAAGCCTTAGAGAAGTGGAAAATTTCTCTCCATAAGGATAGAATATGTGGAGAGGAAAAAAGTTGAGACTCAAGACACCCCCTCAAAGTGGACTTGGAGAGATAGATTTTCTTTCTCAAAAAGTTGGGGGGGGGGGGGGGGGGGGGGCCTTGTCTTCTTTTTAAAAAACAAAAACACATGAAAGTCTTGCACTAACTATTCACACGAAAACCTCCATATTTTTGGGTTTCGTAATTTTTTAGAAACTCCAAGATTAAGTGTATGTTCAAGAATGGTAGCCTCCTGTGAGCTTTTTTTATATAGTTTTGAACATTTTGGCTATATACATAGTTGAAGTTGTTGAGCAAGGTAAGTCGGGCTTCCTGGACATGGTTGGGCCTAACTTAGGGACTTCATAGCGCATGCAAGTGCACCCATAATCCTTCTTCGAATGTATATATGTGTTGAAACAAACAGAGACAACTTGACTAAAACTCAAGCCGTGTGCATTCTTAAGCACTTGTGGTTACATTCACACATCATTGAGATCTGAATTGAGATGTGAATTGGATTGACTAAACAGTTGCACATCATTTAAAAGGCTGTTTTCACACAATTAGTCTCTCGTCCTATTAAGCTAACACCCAAAAACACCAAAAATACAAAGCTAATACATAACACCAAAAAACAGCTAGAACCTTAAAAAATCCAAACAATTTATAAAACCCAAAAAACACCTAAATAATTTATAAGCTCCAAAAATTAAACAAATAAAAAAATATAACCCAAAATAATATCTACCTAAGAATTGTGTACCAGCTTATCAAGGAGCATTCAGCACAATGCAAACCAGCTTATCAAGGAGCATTCAGCACAATGCAAACCCACTAATAAAATAGACATGTCTTCTAACTGAAATCTGGATCGAGAGTCATGCCTACGAAGCTTTTGGAAAATTGAATTGCCCCACTAATAAAATACACACATTGAATCTATGCTTTTAAGGCCAGTCGTGGTTCATCACTCTGATACCTATGATTAAGGCAAATTTCACAACTTTGAAGATAGCCTGGATTCTTTAGGCAAGGTTGTTGGTGGACTGCAGCAACAACCTCAAGGCACCAAGTGTGGAAAGGGGGATTGGCAATGGACGTTAAGAGTCCGATAGAGAGAGCAACAGGTTGCAAAAGGTCTAAGAGTGACGATGTGCAGGCCAGATCTCTTAAGTCGTGGGAGTTAGCAGAGGTCGAGCGTGGCTTACTAGTGGCAGTGAAGGGTGGCGAGCGATGAATTTGCACCCTGTTATAGTGGGAGCTGTGAAGTAAAGGGGTAGGTAGAAGGGGTGACAAAGGGAAACTAGCATGTGGGTAAATGGGGAGGTGAGCGTGTGGGTGAGAGGCAAGAATGCCACAAATAAGCACTCACTTTGGCTAAATGTCATCTACTTTCATCTCATCCACTCACTAACCACACAACTGGGTGGCTGAGCTAAAAGGATATGTTCTCTTGATTATGGTAGACAAGCATAATCACAACTGGGTGGCTGAGCTAAAAGGATATGTACTCTTGATTATGGTAGACAAGCATGCTCGTGATCTAAGTGGCATACATTGTCGTGAATGGAATCGTTTAGCCCATTGCCCCTACCGTAGGAGAAAAAGGTGAGTGGTGACATGTTACGTAGTGGTGATAAGCAGATAGGTGAGGTGATAGGCGATACAGGTGGGGTGATAAGAAAGTGAAAGGAGGCTGGTTGCAGGGATAGGTGATAAGTGATAAGCAAGGTGTTTTGAGATGGTGTAAAAGGGCAGTGGTGTAGCAGTGCCCCGTTTGCAACCAATTTTCTCTCCCAAACGGGCAGGTGTAAGTTGCACCAAGCTGAAATTTGAAGGGTTATGGAGATGGGCATGTACACCTCCAGGCACCAAGTGCGGAAGGGGCAAGTGGCAATGGACGTGAAGAGTCCGATAGAGAGAGCAGTAGGTGGCAAAAGGAACATCGAGAACTATGCCCATAGGGATTTCCAAGAACCTAGGAAAATATGATGGATCTATTGATTCTATTCAATTTATGCAATTGTTTGAGCAGTAATGTGAAGCTTTTGGAAATCTAAATTGCCCCACTAAAATACACACATTGAATCTATGCTTTTAAGGCCAGTCGTGGTTCATCATTTTGATACCTATGATTTAGGAAAATTTCACAACTTTGAGGATAGCATGGATTCCCTACACAAGGTTGTTGGTAGAGTGCAACAATAGCCTCCAGGCACCAAGTGTGGGAAGAGCGACTGGCAATGGACGTTGAGAGTCTGATAGAGAGAGTAGCAAGACGTGGCAAAAGAGCCAAGAGTGATGATGTGTAGGCTTAAGTCATGGGAGTTAGTAGAGGTTGAGCGTGGCTTATTGGTGGCAGTGAAGGGTGGCGAGCAGCAAATTTGGGCCCTGTTGTAGTGGGAGCTGCGAAGCAAAAGAGGCAGGTAGAAGAGGTGACAAAGGGCAACTAGCATCTGGGTAAATGGAGAGTGAGCATGTGGGTGAGGCAAGGAGATGCGAGTGAGTGAGGCAAGGAGATGCGAGTGGGTGAGTAGTGGGAGAAGCAAGGGACAGTAGAACGACCAAAGAGCACGGAAGGAGAGCAAATAGAAAGCATGAAAGCAAGTGAATTGGCAAGACGAAAGCATAAAATCAGAGGGGAGTGATGGAAACTCACCCCTCGCCACCAGCAGGATCGCCAGAGATCTACCCTAACTGTCTCTTCCTCACTTTCCCCGGTCACACTCATGGGCACACCCTAGCCCCTTAGGGCAGGCAATAGGCTCAATGTACAAGGCTGCTGCCAAAGTGGCTACAGTCCCTAGCTAGAGCAGTAAGCTGCTGCTCCAGATTTAAGGCCTATCTGTCTAAGCAACATGAGTGACCAAATCACACATTATACATACCCTCGAGGAGTGCACTACTTAGAACCCCTATATATCACGTGCGTTAAAGGGGTGTTTTAAAAAACCCCTTACTCGTAAACTTTTCATAAAATAAAATGATCCCTTTTTCTTTATGGACTTATGTTTTTTTTTAAATTGATTTAAAAAACTCCTTCTATAAACGTATTTCTGTAAATTTACCTACTCTTTCATTTGAACTCAGGTGCTATACTTACATATTTTTAGGTGAACCTCCTGAATACATACTTAAACTAGTGTATAATCTATTACCATTGTGACCAAAGTACTCAATGTACAAGCGTGCTGCCAAAGTGGACGAAGGCTCCAAACTCGAGAAAACTAAACAAGCTAACAATAGGCTCAATGTACAAGATTGCTGCCTGCTGCCAAAGTCCCTAACTAGGACAGTAAGCTCCTGCTCCAGATTTAAGGCATGTCTATCTAAGTAACACGAGTGACCAAATCACATTTTATACATACCCTCGAAGAGGGCACTACTTAGAAACCCTATATATCACGTGCGTTAAAGGGGTGTTTAAAAAACCCCTTACTCGTCGTGAACTTTTTATGAATAAAATGATCCCTTTTTTTTAATGAATTTATGATTTTTTTTTAAAATTGATTTACAGAACTACTTCGATAAACGTATTTTTATAAATTTACCTTAAATTTTTGAATTAAAAAACTCTTTCATTTGAACTCAGGTGCTATACTTAAATATTTTTAGGTGAACCTCTTGAGCACATACTTAAACTAGTGTATAATCTATTACCACTGTGACCAAAGCGCTCAATGTACAAGAGTGCTGCCAAAGTGGACGAAGGCTACAAGGGCCAAAGCCCTCGTCCCCGCTGCCTGATTGCTGTGCCATTTATAGGGCCCAAGCCCTGTGCTGCACAATCTCTTCCTATGACGAAATCAGATCCTGGTCCATGCGTGCAAGGCTGCAAAAACCGTGTAGATTAGCAGGTTTCCGGCTTCATTCTACAGACCCATAAACTCGACCATATCTGGAGCTTGTATTATGAACATGGGACCTCAATCTTCATCCCCCACGGCCTCTCTGGATACCATACCATACGAGCACTCCCCAGATGGCCCTCTGCTTCATCTAGATCGATCTTGGTCTTAAAGAGGCTGGAGACGATAAAACCAGCTGGCTGCGTTCAAAGCTTGGCCCTCTTTGTTTCCTGCAACAGCTAGCCAATGCGATCTAGACGGAACCCTAGCACGACACTTGCTGAATCGTATAGCTGCTGCTCCGTCTGCTTCCGTGTCCATTTGGCGCTCGGGGAGCCCCTCTCACGGGGAGAGAAGCCACGACAAAAAATTGGGATATGTTCCCGTTTCCCACTCTTCCTCACATCATACATTTCCACAGCCTGATTGTGTTCGAGCTGTAAGAAGAGCCAGACACCAAGGGTAACAGTACGCTAGTACTCTTTTTCGTCGTAATTCTTCTGATCAGCTTGCAAGAACCTTCATCAGTAAAACAAGTTCTGTACTTAAGGTTTTCCTTGCGTTCCGCCGTATGCGAGAACCGCCTTAGCCCATGGTGGCTCCACCCATGAGGCCCAGAGGAGCCTCGCACAATCTCAAAGAAGGGAGAAAGTAGCAAAAAGAACTGCTCCAAATACGTTCTTCAGGCAACAAGGTTTGTTTTCTTCTCCCCATGGCTCCACCCATGACAGCAGTAGCAGAGAGGCTCCCACAAATGTTTCCTCATCGACGAACGACGACGGACAAAGTAATTGTGAGTTTTACACAATCCTTTTTGCTTTCAATATCTAGCACCCCATAATTTGAGAGTTGGAGCTGCAA
Source organism: Cibotium barometz (assembly GCF_041138505.1). Taxonomy (NCBI): domain Eukaryota; kingdom Viridiplantae; phylum Streptophyta; class Polypodiopsida; order Cyatheales; family Cibotiaceae; genus Cibotium; species Cibotium barometz. Next base: position 47,673,515 of record NC_141046.1, read on the forward strand.
GATGCTTTTACTCTGTTGTTACCATAATTTAATAATGGCCACTTTAAGCTCTCAACATCTGACGGTTTTCTTCTTTATGAAGTAGTTTGATTTTTAATTCTTGAATTGATTACACACGCGCATCACACATATACACATACATAGAACTCTAGGACTGTGAGTTGTCGGTAGATTATTGCCAGCTGTAGTGTGTGGGCAAGAGAGTGAATCACCGGTAGGCAAACTAATCTCTCATAGGGTGCTATTAAGTATAAGTATAGTATTACTATACATAATGGTATGCTAACATAAGATAAAACGTATTTGTTTCCTTCTTTGAGAGCATAAGTTATGGGCTTAAGTTCTAGTATGGAGGAATGCATGTAGAATGCAAGTAAAAAATTCGTCTACATAACATATTTGAAGCATGAATTGTGTCCTCCTTGTATTTTTTACTTGCATTCCGCCACATAGGAACCTTAGCCCCCCATGGCTCCACCCATGATAACAGCAAAAAGGCTCACACGATTTTAGACGAGGGGGAAAGGTAGCAAAACCAGCTTCAAATATACGTTGTGTTTCCACATCGGAAAAAGTAATTGTGAGTTATACACAATCCTTCTGCTTTCAATATTTAGCCCCCATAAATTGTGAGTTGGAGCTAACATTTTCACAAGATGCTTTTACTATGTTATTACCACAACCAACAACAGCAGTAAGTAGCACAACAACTGTAATTATTTATAGAAATCCGCACATAAGGCTCTAGATATTTTCAAGTCTTCATGATAAGCTCAAGCTCTTTTTAGGTATTTATACACATGGGCTTCTTCATAAGCACACATGGTTATACTACTTCATGATTGAGGCTCCTACATATTATAACTCTTCTTGTTTATCATCAAGGTTTGGTATTATGGCTTTAATCCCTTCTTATAACAAGGAGATCTTGTTGTATGGTGTGTATACCTTACTATATACCTTCTGGGGTCATTTTATTCATGAAAAGTTCATAGGTAAGGGGTTTTTATAATACCCCGATGACAGCTCTGATGTATGATTCCCTCCTTCGTGGGAGTGCTAGAATATGAGAGTAGTGTAATGCCTTAGGGGGTGCACTACTAAGAATCCTTATGTATCACGTGCATTAAAGGGGATCCCCATCGTCTTGCTGCTCAACCTCTACCTGCTTGTTCTCCTAGTAATGAATGGAACTCAATCCTTTTGAAAGTTAAGTTTTTGTAGAAGGGATGACCTAAGCTACTGAGTTAAAAGGGCAGGTGTGGCAAATTTAAATCCCCATTCACACTCATGGGTGTGTACCCTAGCCTTCTACAAGCACCTTGGGACTTAAGAATTTACTGTCTTGGTGAAAACAAATACATAGCTTCACATGTGTATATCCACCAACTTACCACTAACCCAAGTACAAAAGATAACCATCCTCAACCATAATGTAAATGAGAAGGTCGAGTCATGCTTGAGTACTCTTGTTACCAAGCCATCTTCTCCCTACTACACCAAGGGTGGGTCTAACACTCTGGCCCCTTGGCTCTTAATCTAATGCACCGCACCCTACTTGGCTCCAGTAAGCTTCTCATACATCAATGTTTAACTTTGCGATTAAACCCATCCTTCTAGAAAAATTCACCAAGGCCTTGCAATCGGTTTGACTTATGGGATAACTCTCACACCCATGTGCAGGTACACTAACCCTCTATAGGTACCCTAGGACTTAAGAATTCATCATCCCAATGAATTACCATTGAAGCAAATGCATAGCTTCACATGTGTATATCCACCAACTTGCCACTAACCCAAGTACAAAAGATAACCATCCTTAATCGTAATGTAAATGAGAATGTGGATTCATGCTAGAGTAATCTTGTTACCAAGCCATCTTCTCCCTATTGTACAAAGCTTAGACTCGGCAATGATAGTCTACCTTCAGACAACTTAACATAGAATGTATCAACTTATGTGGATAGGTTTTGGCAAACTTTATTGCAAATGCAGGTAATCAAGAAGGTTCACACCAAGGATCAAAGAAGAAAGTTCGTAGCAGGTTTCAAACCTACAATTCGGTCTGAGAGGTAAATATGTTTTGACCACATTCTCTTAGCTCAACTATTTCTCTAGCTTTGAATTGTGAAAAGAAAAATGACTTTTCTAATAAAACAATGAATCCTCAAACCTCGGCATCAACATCTTTGAATCCTAAAACCTCTCCAAAATTATTTCACATCTCTTAATGACCATAACACAGGTATTAAAACTAAGATAGATAATCCACAAAAAGCTAATAAACATGATTCCAAGAAGTGTTACAGGTGTAACAAGATTGGACAAATCGCATCAAATTGCCACGGAAGTCAAAGTTTATTTCATTAGGACTCAATATGATCGATGAAGATGATGAAGAAGAATACCACGACGACTACTCAGACTCTTGAGGTAACATATTTATTGCATTTGATTACTTAACACTTTTTGGTAAACTCAAGGAGAGTTTTTATATATCAAAAGTAGAATTTCTTGAAGGAATTGGCCCTTCCATCTTGAATTATACTTTATGAATTTTTCACTATGTATTAATCTTGTGGTATGGGACACGAGATTAATCCTGTGTGAAGGATTCTGATGCATACTTATCTCTAAATCTGTGTGGGATAATTTCTGGTGGTATGGGACACTAGAATTTATTACACATAGAAGTCCTTGATATAATGTATTTTGTTAGGGAACATACTTGAATTTATATAGTATATGACAATTGATCTCCTTTGCTTGCATAAGCAAACAAGCATTTGAGGTCAATTGCTTACCCAAGCAGGAGAGATGTTACATAATGTCCATCCTTTAGTTGTACGGGGACACGCCTGGACACTAGTGTGCCATCCTAGTGAATTGGTATCGTGGGTGACTCCACATTAAATACTGATTACCTAGTGGTATTGGCATAGCTTGAGACCATGCTTGATGGGTGTATGTTGTTAAAGTGTAACAAGTAGTGCTATGCTTGACAACTATATTGTGGTCAAGTGAAACAAGTGGACTATGCTTGACAACTACACAAGGTCGAAGTGAAACAAGTGGTTTATGCAACTGATGTGCCATACTCATTGGAGTGTAACAAGTGGCAGCTCACACCATGCTAGATGATGTGTACATAGTGATACTCTCACCATAGTGAAATAAGTGGTAAATATATGCTGTGTTTGTGCCTATCAATATACCATATTGGGATTAATTATACACTGGACAATTAATTGGGATATGTTTACAGAAATAGGTGATGTGAGCAATGTGTGTATGTCACACATAAGGGATCTTTTCTATATCATATTATTATTTTTATTATTTGTGATTTGATGATGGTGTGAGCATCACCAATTTTGGTGTCGCACGAGATTTTTTTTTGTTGTTATAGCATTTTCTTTTACGCAATTGAGGACAACTGCTTCCTCAAATGGGAGGACTGTTATAGGTATATATTTATTCATATTTTTGATGAATTAATAATCTTACAAAAATATGTTTAATTTAATTTGTGCAGGATTCAATTTAATGGAATATGCAAGTGGGCACAAGATTAATGTATAGGTGTAAATGTGCACATAGTCATTTTATGTAACAAGGCCCACTAGCAATTTTATTTGGGCAAAGGTTTTTATATGTATAAACCTTAGGAGACTTCATATGGTTAAAAATGTGTAAAGCAATACCCCAAAAGTGGTAAAAGGAAGCCCAATTTGTACGCTCACCTATTCTTAGCTCCTTGGGCTATTTTTATAAAATAAAAATTTCTAAATACTCATCTCATGGAAGTGGAGCTTTACGGCATGGGGGGGAGGGGAGGGAGATTGCACCCAATCTTGTCTTGATGGTGGTGATGTTATTTTCTTTCCTTTGCTTTTGAGTTATGCTATGTTAATTAATTTTAATTTAATTCAAGTGTTTGTTTTAAATTTTTTAATGTATTTTGTAAGTATTTAATTATTTCTTCAAGAAGATTAAAGGTTCTTGTGACACCCTAGCCCTCTACAACAACAAGCAACATGCTTAATGTACAAGCCTGCTCCCAAAGTGCTTGAAGTCCCCAGCTAGGGAAGCAAGCCACTCCTCCAGTTTGAAGGCCTATTTGTCTAAGCAGCACAAGTGACCAAATCACACATACCTAAACTAGGGGAGAAGATCTGACAAAAAAATTGGGATATGGTGCTTGTGTTGGGCCGAGCACATGGTATTATTTAGTAGAAGGCAAAAGAACAATTCGCTCTGTGCTCAACCTACATCTTCCATTGAGAGAGATGCCAGGGGGGTTCTGAGGACTTTATAAGCCACGCTTCTCCTTGGCGTTGCATGTGGCATTACTGACTAAATTGATGTGCCTTATTTTACCTTACAAAACATTAAAAATCAACGGCATTTCAAGATCGTTACCACCATCATATCACCAATCACAAGCTCCACTCTCCTTAGAACTTTACAAACCCCTCTTGAAACTCTACGCACGTCACTTATTCTTCTAGTGTGTTCGCGTTCCAACTTTTTCTCACATCATACATTTCCATAGCCTGAGTATGTTCGAGCTGTAAGAAGAGTGAGACATTAAGGGTAACACGCTAGTACTCTTTTTCGTAGTAATTCTTCTCAACTTGAAAGAACCTTCATTAGTAAAACAAGTTTTGTACTTAAGGTTTTCCTTGCATTTCGTCGTATGCGAAAACTGCCTTAGCCCATGGTGGTCCACCCATGAGGCCCAAAGGAGCCTTGCACAATCTCAAAGAAGAGAGAAAGTAGCAAAAAGAACTACTCTGAATATGTTCTTTAGGCAACAAGGTTTGTTTGTTTTTTAAAATTTGCATTTCCACCACATAGGAACCTTAGCCCCGCACAGCTCCACCCATGATAGCAACAGCAGCATTAGTGAGAGGTTCCCACGATTTTAGAGAAGAGGGAAAGGTGGCAAAACCAGTTTCAAATATACATTGTGTTTCCACATCGGCGAGAACGACGGACAAAGTAATTGTGATTTATACACAATCCTTTTGCTTTCAATATTTAACCCCCATAATTTGAAAGTTGGAGCTAGCATTTTCACAAGATGCTTTTTTTTTAAACTTCGTTGTTACCATAATTTAATAATGATCATCTCAACAAACTTAGATCATTCTATGTGACTGGTCTATCACTTTTCTAGTTATTACTAAGACAACTATTTAAGATTTGATCCTAATTCAATCCTTTCTGAGATCGACTTAAAAGTATGCTAAGTATTCCACCCTCCTTAGTGTGCCCTCTTTAGTTAGAATAGAGCCTTCTAGGTGAATTCCAAAAGTGAAAGTAGTTTTTTGGAAAAAAAAACACCCAAGAAGATAACCATTCGCAATGTGCAATCTAGGTAGGACTTTTTCCCCTTTGTGATGGAGCCTTGGAAATGTAGTCTTGATCTCCATGGGATGGGACTGTGTGGCTAAAAACCAACCAATAAAGGGCTTAAAAGAAAACCATCACTATAGAGGTACTTAGTGGTTCTTAGATACTCTTGCATGAGGTCTCTAGGCCATTTCTTGGGGTCTTTGTAGGGTGTTGCCCTACTTTTATATTTTTATCTTCTTATTAATTTTTTTCAAAAATAAAATAAAATCAAGGAGAAAGCTTGTAATAATCACTTAGCAATTTCATTTATGAGGCTAAATAATAGCTAGAGTTGGTTTCACTAAATGATAGTGTGTAGAGACTAGGGTCATAATAACAACCAGAGGCATGCTCTGTGCTCCATCTTGGTTTAGATCAAATTTGGACCAACCGTAATATTACCCTTGTCTTAACTAGACAAATTTGACTAGTCATTGCCTGATTAGGTGTTTGGATTGTGCTTAATTTTTAAATATTTTCCACAGGAACACCTTACTGGTGGTTATACTATGTTGTCTTGCAAACCTTACAAGACCTTTGACATTTCGTCGAGCATATAGCCTCGATGCATCTTCATCAACATATCATATTCTGAGGACGGACTTTGCATCAGGAATGGGGGTATGTTATCCCTTTCCGGAGACCTCTATGGCATCGATGCCATCCCCTTACCATTCAACCTTTTGCTCCGAGGCATAGCCAGTGAAGATGTATTTCTCTGCCTTTGGATCTAACTTTGTTATCACTTCATTGGGAACCTATACATATGTAATACACTCAAATATTTTTAAGTGAGACACATCCGGTTTTATGCCTATAAATTTTTGTTCAGGTGTTATACCATGAATAATTACAGTGGGGGGCCTCTTCACATAATGTACACAACAGTTGCCACCATTACTTCTACCCAAAAATAATGCGACATTCTTTTCAGACATCAAAGCACGTGCCACTTCTACAATGTGCCTTATTTTTCTTTCTTCAACACCATTTTGTTTTGTGGAGTGTACCTACATATAAACTGTCTCTTGATTCTTGGCTTTCTAAGAAATCATCGAACTCATTGGAGAAATACTCTCCCCCAACCATCTGATCTCAGGCATTTTATTTGTATGCCTTTTTCTTTCTTGATCAAAACTTTAAATCTCTGAAAGTGAGCAAACACCTCACTTTTCTCAATGAAATAAATCCACACTTTCCTAGTGTGATCATAAATAAGTGTAACATAATACCTGCACCCTAGAATTGTTACAGTTTTGGTCGGTCCCCATACATATGAATGTATAACATCTAATGGCCTTGTACCACTGACATGATTTTTATGTGGGAAAGCATGTTTAGCTTGCTTAGCAAGCTAGCATGCTTCACATACTTTATGCATACCATCAACCTTAAACTTTAGAAAACTTGTAACAACATTTTGGACCATAGAAAGAATGTAGGGAACACCCAATGTTGTGGGGCTTTGCCCAAACACACTCGGGAGCACAAATAGCTCAACCGAGAAACAAAATTACTATGGCCTAGCACATAAATGCACAGGTGGGATGAGAAGACATTCAACCTAGTTGCAAAGAGTGGCACAATCGTGAGAGCTATCATTTCTATGGTTGTAGCAGCAAAGGGCTGGTCTTTACATCAAATGGATATAAACAATGCCTTCTTGCATGATGATTTGCAAGAAGAAGTATACATGATGGAGCCACCAAGTTATGAGAGTGATACACACCATATTTTGTGTGCACGTTACACGCAAAGCCCTATATGGCTTAAAGCAGGCACCCAGAGCATGGTTAAACTAGATCAAGGAAAATCTTGTTACCATTGGATTTCAAATATCCAATGTAGATTTTTCACTTTATGTGAAAAAGATAGATAGAGGGATCATGCTATTAGTCATTTATGTGGATGCCTAATTATCACTGGGTGGTGATATTAGTGATGTTGACATACATGATGTCAAGAGGCTTTTGAAGTAGAGGTTTGAGATGAAGGATTTGGGTGAGCTGCGATATTTCTTAGGCATAGAGGTGGTGAGATAACCTCCTGGCATTTTGTTATTATAGAGGCAGTATATTGTCCAAGTATGGTATGACATGCTATAAGCCTATTTCAGTGCCATTGGAACAGAACACAAATCTTTCCACAGATATGGGTGAGCTTTTGGAGGACCCCACTACGTATAGGCACATAGTTGGTAGCTTAATCTACATGACCATTACTAGGCCAAACTTGAGCTATGTTGTTGGACTTGTCAGAGTCAATTTATGCAAGCCCCTAGGAAGCCACACTTGGATGTAGCTAGACGGATTCTTAGATCCATAAAGTCCACAGTTGATTATGGACTTTTCTATGAGGCTGGTACAGATATATATCTACATGGATACCAGATGCTGATTGGGCTGGTAGTATCGCAGACACATGAGGTCTACCAGTGGCTTTATGTTTTTGTTTGGGAGTGCCGCTATGAGTTAGAGCAATAAGAAACAGCCAACAATTGCTTTGTTTAGTATAGGGTGCTGCTATGGTAGCTTGGTTTTAGAAGCTACTTGGTGAGATATGGGTGAGCCCATGGATAGGGCAGATGACAGCATGAGTAGCATACAGTTAGCCAGTAACCCAATATACCATGCTAGAATAAAGCTGCATTATCACTTTGTGAGGGAGAAGGTTCCAACAGCAGGTGATGTAGATCTGGTATATGTCAACACAGAGGATCAGGTGGCTGACATCTTCACAAAGGCATTGGGAACACAAAAGCTCCATAGGTTTAGGAGCTTACTTGGCATGCAATGTGTTGAGTTGAGCTCGAGAAGCATTCTTGAGATAGTAAGCTTAACTTGTGTTATAGACATTGATGACCCGCCTAGGTGATAGCTTAAGAAGAATAACGACATGAATTGCATATGCAATGCACACAATGTTGGCCCTTTATCTCAATTTAGGCCGCATATGACTTGGATGGTACATTGCACATGGTAAATTACACATGGTAAATTGCACAACACATTACACGCCACACTTGGTCTCTCCAAGGATACAAATAAGCATATCCTACATTGTCTCGAGCATCCTCTATTTTAAGTTTTGGTCCCAATTTTTCTGACAATGTTGTAGTAATCTCGTTAAGACATTTGATCAATAGATTATTCTTTAAGAATTAGATTACTAGATTGGTTGGTTTGAGAAACAAAACTAAGGGAGTTTTTATTACCAAAATTTCCTTGCATGTTAACGTTTCTAGTCAAATGCATCTAGTCAAATGCTAGATGACATGATGCATCTCCCATGTTAGTAATAAACTAGAAATCACATGATTATGAGACCATAACTATGCAATCTAATCTAATAAGAAATTATGACACAGTTGTTCAATACTCATTTGTTCCCTTTCTTCACATCTTTAATTTAGAATTTTCACATGTAGGCTATGAATTCATGCACACTGTCATTCTTGTTTTGATTCATATTGCTCAATTAGATGTAGTTGCACTCCACTTTGAGAAATACAACCATAAATGTTATCTTTGAGATTTCACAGGTTAGTTTCACTTCAGCCTTTAGAGATCTAAACCACTCACCTGCTCTTCCATCTAGCGTTAGAACAAGCGCCTTGACCTTTGTCAAGCCATCTAGCTTACCAAAGGCTATGCCAATCCCAAGATAGGGGCATGTCATCACCACCAACATCACATAAACCAATATCAAGCTTGATATTGACTCCACCAAGAACATTATCCACCTCTACTAATCATCCAAGAAAATGTCCATGAAATTGTTGAGAGAACTATGGAGAAGCATGTTGCTTTGCTCAAATACTGACACATAGTACAAACATCTAAAGCTGTTACTAGCACTACTAGCTCATTCTTTAAAACACTTTACCAATCTCAAGACCATGGGTTGCCTACAATATACGTAATGCCAACATGGTCAACATAGTCCATAAGGTACAAAAGGTCAATTGGGTAGAGTACTTCAATACAAAGATCTAGATAGATTGCAAGACCCATAAGAGTAATATCCAAATCACATAGTAGTTACTAATCAAATTTGCTATATCATACCTTGGGTTAGGAGATTCCATAACCAAAGAGGCATATAATCCCCAAGAAGAAGACATGCATTCAATTGACAAGAATCTAGAGAAAAGTGATATTTCATGCCTCAGGTAGTCGATGGAGAGGGTACCGTGGCAATCAATTGGTAGGGGGCTGCGTTTTTAATGAGGTGCCTTGCTCAGTCTTTTTTGAGGAGTGGGTCGATGGATAGGCCAGTGTGAAGCCTCCTCTCCCCATTCTAAAATTAAGCACAGTTGAAACAAGGCGATGTCTGGTAAGTCATCATCGAGTCCCACTGGCGGCACGCCGTTGGGTATGTGTGATATATGGTCTGCCAAGACATGCTATGAGCCCTTTCGCACTGTGACAGTGAAGTCGAACTCGAGCAAGATCAGCAACCATGTGGTGATCCTTCTGATTGTGCAGGGTTTATTTACCAGATGATAGAGAAGATCTTGATGGTGTACAAAGAAGATAAATTTGGTTGCTAGAAGATAATGGCAAAACTTTTTAACCTTGTAAACCTTTGCTAACCCTTCCCTCTTAGTGGTGGTATAGTTGCATTCTGCCATGTTGAGTTGACGCGATTGGAAAAGCTAATAGGGAAATCCATCTTGTGGTCACACCGGGTGAGCGAGCACAAACCCAACTGCAAAGGCGGAGGCATCAATGTGGACATGAAATATGATGTCCCAATTGGGGGGACCTCAAAATGGGAGCACTTGCCAAGGCTTTCTTTAGGGTGTTATATGCCTATTGGCATTCCTCTATCCACTCAAAGAGGATTAGAAGTCCATAAATGGGGCGAGCTATATCGCCGTACATGAAAATGAAACACCTATAGTATCCAACGTGTCTCATGAAAGTGTTGGACTCCTTTAAAGTTGGTTGGTGGTGGTAGCTCAAGGATTAGTTGCACTTTGCTATCATTTGTGGAGATTCCTTGTCTTGAGACAATATGTCCCAAGATGAATCCGTGATGAAACCAGAATTGGCATTTGAGAGGGTTCAGGGAGATCCGGTAAAGCTGACATCTCTCTAGCACTTTTCGTAAACATTCGAGGTGTGCTTTCCAAGTGGAATTGATGCAAAGGTCACCCATGAAGACTTCAAGGAATTTTCATAGATACTCCTTGTGTAGACTGTGCACATTAGACGTTGGAAGTATCTGGGGGCATTGGTTAGCCTAAAGGGCATGACACGATATGCATAAGTGTCCCATTCGGTTATAAAGGTTGTTTTGTGGTTGTGATTCTTCGGATTGATCAACACTTGGTTATATCTAGAGAACCCTTGTCTTCAATGGGTGTTAACCAAAACATTCTACCTTTCACAAGAGAGGGAGAGAAGAAGAGAATGATGCCCTGCAAGGGTGGATTCGGAGACTAGCACTTAGCTAACCCTAATGAGGGTTAACTCCCCAATGTAAGGTTGTGGCCTCACTCCACCTCCACTTGTGTCACTCAAATGGAGATCCACAAAGCTAGGTAGTGAGAGCAAAGAAGAAGGGAGCTATAGATAGCTCTACCTCCACTTAATGCCAATGTGCATACAAGAGGGATCTTGAGAAGGAGACAAGAAGAAGGAGAAGAGAAGAGAAGATAAGACTCATCCACTCTATGCCTACACCACAATCAAGCAAGAAAGCATTCACAAATACAAACACACCATTATAATCTTAAAAGAGTGAGAGAGAGAGAGAGAGAGAGAGAGAGAGAGAGAAGGTAAGACTCAATTGTGATAATGGGATTATGTCCTTTCCTATTTCATAAATTACTTATATATATGAACTCACTTTTTACATTGGCCAACCACCCATTTACAATTGGGGACGCAAAACTTACTTTCTAGCTCTATGTGAGCATTGATATTTAATAGTCCTATCAAAATTCCTTTATCCCTATATTACTGTAGGAGGCTAGTTGAATTTGTCCCACCTAGAAGCCCCTCACCACTTTTACCCATGGCAACAACCAACCTTGGTAACCCTAACTATGGTAATAACCAACCTTAGTAACCCTAACCATGGTGGGTGAGCAACCCTGAAGATACAAAGCTCATGTCTACAATAACATTGGGTTGGATCAATGTCAAGCTTCCCACTTTCAAAGGCTCTACTTCTTTAAAAGATTTTAATGACCAATGACCATGTGAGGCATTTCTTCTCAATGTGTAAAAGCTAAGAGTTAGACATGAAGCATGCTTACTTGTGGTACTCTTCCCATCACCCTTGAAGGCTCTCTACAGAGACAAGTGGTTATGCAAGTTTCCAGCTTACCATTTTGTGGACTGTGGACCACTTTGCTTACTTGTGATACTCTTCCCATCACCCTTGAAGGCTCTGCTAACCCGTAGTTGCTCTTAGATATAGTTATCCGCCAAATAATTATGTGTTTATCCTTAATTATTATTCAAACAGCATACTGGAAGTGTGTGTCGTTGTAACACAACTATTAACATCTTATGGCACAAAACGCAAGCATATGTATGATTTAGAACAGAAGAAGCAATATGCAAATACTGATGGTTTGCCGATTACCTATCTTTTCTTTATCTCTGTTTGTACTGCTAGTCATTTATATTCTTTGTCTGTAATATGTTAACATAAATAACATTGCATGTTGGCTTTCTACCAACACTTTGGCGATCTTGTTGTGTTTGATTTTCTTTTGATTCTCTTGGTTTTGATTGTTTACCAGCATGATCTTTTCCATGTACGGATTTATCACTCACTAGTTGAGGGATTACCTCTCCCAGTGAAGTGTGTGATTGTTTTTGGCCTTGTAGAGACCAAAAATGTTGAAATCATCCATTGCAATGTGGCGTCGCCATGTTCTCTACCCATTCATGTTTGGATTATGATTGTCGATGCCTATGCACTCTCATACATTGATCATTGTCCCACTGAATTTACCGCTATCTAGTTAGCTAGTCATTGGGGCATTGTCGCATTGAATTCAAAACCATTAATTTTTCCAATGTGTTGGGTTATTATTGCTATCAATTCTTACACAGCATTCCCTGGTCCATGTGGTTTGACAATTTTTGTTCGTTTTTTCCATTACTAAGTGGCATGTCTGTGTTCTTTGATCCAGATATTAAGTAGGAATTGGATGATCTGGAAGCTCTCCAAGATGAGAAGGGGTATTGTGACATGAAAAATTGATATCTTTCATTTTCAATTTTGTGCATATTTTGATGGTTTCTCAATGGTAATAAGGTGGAAGCTTGTCCAAGAAGATTGCGGCGCCCACAATGGAATAACGGCGTGGTGATGCGGCGGCTTGGCAGCTACCCCGATAATAGCATTCTATCTTTAAATATAATGGTTTTACTTGATTTAGGGTGCACACATTGTAAATGCCACAAGTATGCTTGATAAATACTTTGGTATGGTAGTTAGGCTAGTGATGTGGAAAATAAAAGTGGGCCTTCATGCTCACATGGATTTTAATTGTATTATTAATATGGTATTCACCATAAGGCTACAAGTTGGGGAGTGTGGAAGGCATGTGGAGGAGAGTGTGTAGGTGCATGATTGGGAAAGATTCTTCTAGAATGCCTACATGGAAGAGGAGAATTCCGCCATGTGTAAGTGGGATCTCCACCTACATGCCACTTGGACTTGGCTATTATCTCATCACACTTTCAAAGTCAAAAAGTCTTCAATTTAATAATCAATAGAAGACTTAGCCTAAGAGGACAATTGATGGTGACATCTACCCTTATGTCACTGAAGGGTTGAAGATTTTTATGTTGTAATTTGTAACAATGGAAGAGAGGGTGATTCTCCACCTATAAAAGGAGCCCTCCTCTCCCTTTCAAATCAATGAATGAGCCTCCTCAATTGAGCATTTTGTGTCATTGCCATTCTCTTATCTTCAAACCCTTATTTCAAACACTCTCTTTACATGTGAATGTCTCATTTAGCATTAGCTCGTCATGCTCAGCCCAATTTTGGACCTCTTTGATGATTCATGATAAGTGGGATAAGGAGTTATTATCTTGGCGGGCGTGTGACTTCTCAAGGTAGCCCTTGCCTTATTGCCGCCCTCCTTTGGAGGTACCAATGGTTTTAGCGGTAATGAGCATGTGGAAAGACTTTGGGGACCATAGGTAAATCTTTATGATTGTCCGCTGAGCAAAGTTAACCCTTACCCTCTAGCTTGAATCATGAAGGAGATGAGAGGTAAGAGGCTATGTGAAAATTGAGGTTTCATGCAAAGAGAGGGAAGTGCAGTTTTTGTGGTCCAATACCCAAATTTCAACCAGTAATTACTCATCACTCGGGTGTTGGTTTCTAAAATTGATCATATGTCTAGGAAGCTCTTTATATGCTCTTTCCAATCATGTAACTAATTTCTTAATCCTTTACTTCATTGATGATCATAATTTCTTCCAAAGTTGCTAGCTTTTAGGCGAATTTTGGCAGTTTTATAGTCTTGTAGTAAAATGCTCATAACTTTTCGCTCGGTTGTCCGTTTTTGAAAGTTTTTATATAGACGCGAAGCTCTCTTCAAGCTCTACACGCCTATATAATCCTCTTTTGCATAGTCTATATGGATTTAAAATTGTAATTCTCTGTGTATCTCTATTTTTATAGACTTTTGGCCATTCTTTCTTCTTAATAATTCCTCTTAATCTCTTATCAAAAAGCAAATCCCATGTGTCTTATCCTCTTACAAGTGATTGCTATATTCTTTTGCTTTAATATATTCCGTCCAAATCACCCAATTCGAACTGATGAATCTTACCAACATTCCCCGTATGTTTTTGTTCACATAATTCTGAGTCGGAAGATTTTCTTCCAACAAAGAATTGCCCTCTTGTTTGGAGCTGCAAGACTGGTAGAAATTCTTGCTTCTCTGGAGCCTTTCATCTTTCCTTCCATGAATTATGATCTCACCTTTGATGTGTATATCTTTATCTTAACCTATATCTTTATCTTAACCTAGGGAAAGAAAGGGAGGTGAGGAGGCTGTGAGGTTTCATACAAGTGTGTTTTGATTCTAAGAAGTCCAAACCCCAACTTTGTGTCACATCTTTTGGTGGAGACGGCGGGCAGGTTTTACTTAGAATTATTCTATTTTAATCTCAAGGTCCTGCATGATTAAAGAAAAGTTATTTTGAAAAAGTAAATTTTCCTTGTTGTTGCTACTCATCTTTTGGTGCAAGATGTTCAACATTCTGGTGTTCCAAGGATCGGGAGGAGAAGACCCGGGGAGTTATCTCTGAGAGTTTAACCGAGCATGCCACTTGACGGGTTGGTCTATGAAGGAGAGGGCAGAAATACTTCCAGATTTCTTGGAGGGTGTGGCCTTAACTTGGCATGAGGCTTTGCCAGAGGAGTCCAAGAATGATTGGGAAAGGTTGACCAAAGCAATGAAGGAGAGATTTGGGACAGTGGAGTCACTAAATGCTTTACTATTGCAATTGGATCAAATTTTTCAAAAGGAAGGAGAGATGGTTGGAGGGTAGTCCGTACCATTTCCATCTCCATTTCCTATTGATTGGATTTTGAAGATGAGAATGATGTGTCACAAAAGAGTAAGCCATTTCCTAAGTGGTATATTTAACTTTTGGATGGAGCAAAACCTCTGTGCATTAAGAAGTTCACAAATGCAAAATATTAGAGGAAAAAAACATGATGGCTCAGGAGAATCTTGTGAATTTTTCTCTCATGATAGAGTTACTCAAGCTTCAGGAGTCTACCACCTTTGTTGGGACCTTATAGATCATCCTCCATGATGCAAGGTAATTGGCACTAAGTGGGTTTACAAGGTAAAATACATATATAATGGTACTTTGAAAAGTACAATACATGACTATTTGTCAAAGGTTTACACAAGTTGAAGGTTTTTTGACTTTCAAGAGACTTTTGCTTCTACAACCCAAGTTAACCACGATCCACACTGTTCTTGCATTAGCAACACATGTTAGTGGCTTGTTCTCCAAATGGATGTAAAATATTCTTTCCTCAATGGAAACCTTGATAATGAGGTATATGTGTAGTCACTAGGGTACACGATTCTTTGCAATTATGAAAGCAAAGTTTTTGCAGGCTACTACAAAATGCACTCTATTGGTTGAAAGAGGCCCCAAGAGCATGGTACTAGAGAAATGATGCTTATTTTGGTTTCTTACATAGATGATTATTTTGGTCTCTTATGCAGATGATTATTTTGGTCTCTTACATAGAGGATTGATGATTATTTTGGTCTCCTACGTCGAGGATTGATGATTATTTTGTGAGTATTGTCTCTTATGTTACCCTTTAGATACAAATTTATATGTCTTTTGTGAACAAGGGAAGTATATGGTCATTGTTGTCTATGTAGCTTGACAAGGGATAAAAAGATCTCATAAACATAACAGATGCTTAGTAGACAGTTTGAGATGACAGATATCAGGCTCATGCATTATTATTTGGGGATTGAGTTCTGGAGAAGCCAGATAACATTTCATCTTGGATCAGTAAGAAACAGACCACTATTGCATTCTCATTGATAGAGGCAGAGTTCAAAACTGCATACTTTGCATCGTGTGAGGCATTATGTTTGATAAGGAGGATTCTATAGGATATGGGAGTGGTGTAGAGGCAGCCTATAATCCTCCAATGTGGTAACCAGAGTTGTGTGGCCACACTGCTTGGACTCTTGTGTTTTATACTTGCACAAAACACATTGAGATACGTTATCACTTTGTGTCTGAGATCATCATGTTCAAGGAGGTCAAAATGGTCTACTCCCCTCTAGAAAAAGTACCCGATGACAAAGAGCTGTGCAAGCATATTCATCAAGGCTCTTAGAAGGGACTAGATGGAGCTAGATCTTCATCGGATAGAGGTCAGAGATAGTTCACTTTCAGGTAGAAATTTAGGGGGCGTATTGGATATCAATGCTCCACTCTTATATTGTATTGCCCAAGTACCAGTAGCTAGCTCATGTTTGTAGCCTCCCCTCCCATGTTATGAGGAGTAGCCTAGCATGCATGCCCCACCACCACGGCATCCCCATATTATATATACATATATATATATATATATATATATATATATATATATATATATATATATTTACATATACATATATGTATATACATGTATATACATATATATATATATATACATATATGTATATATATATACACATATATATGTATATACATATTTGTATATATATACATATATGTATATATATATATATATATATATATATATATATATATATATATATATATGTATACATATATACATATATGTATATATATATATATGTATACATATATACATATATGTATATATATATATATATGTATGTATGTATGTATGTATGTATGTATGTATATACATACATACATACATGGAAATGTGTCCTAGGAGGCTAGATGTTTTAGATATGGCTTGGATTAGATTTAACACATTACCAAATACACTACATACTACACTCGACTATTTGGAAATGGAGGCTAGTTGTTTTAGATATAGCTTGGATTAGATTTAGCACATTACCAAATATGCTACATACTACACTCGATCGTTATCTCATAAAGTTCACACATAGTGTAGGTAGACTTTACTCTTGGACACCCTCTCTTGGCCTTGCACACGGAGTGAACACAAGAAGATGAGCTCAGATGTCCATGGGAAAGATCCATGCTTTGATGACCCTTCAGTGGTGGAATGACAAAAATCTCTTTATTTATTAAGTAAAACCTAGAAAGAGAAAGTTTAGTTTCAAAATTTCATCTAAATGGAAAACTTTTTTTTGATCCTAAGAACTCGTATGAACAAAAAAAACTCGTATCAGACACCAGATGAGTGAGATTTCCAGAGTTCTAGCTTAGGACAAAAAATATAAAAGTTCACTAGTCGGTGATTTTTTCAGAAATTGATAATCAAAGGATGGTGCAGATCAAAACACCTCTAACCAAGCAGTTAAGGCATGAAAATTTCAACTAGACAGAGGAATGCGACATCACATTTTCGCATCTCAAGCTCATGCTATCAGAAGCACCGATTGTCCAACCTCCAAACTAGGACCTGCCCTTTCATGTCTTTGTGGATGCCTCTGATGTCACAATTTGCAGTGTGCTGATGCAAGAGGCCGAGAAGAAATGGTTCCGTCCTGTCTACTATGCCAGTCTCAAAGGCTCTCTAATGCTAAACGGAAATACTCAACCACACACACAGAAGCCCTTGGCATGATCTACTTGGTAAAACCAAGTTCTTGCACTACCTATTGCCATGGGGGTAATAAATTTACCTTTCATGTAGATCACTCCGCCTTACTGTATTTGGTAGATAAGTAGAGTCTAGCAGGAAAGTTAGCCAGATGGATACTAATACTCCAAGAATTTGAGTTTACAATAGTACACACCCCAGGTGCCAATCATATAGTGATAGATTATTTATCCCGGCTTGAGTCCGAAGAAGCCCCAACTGGAGTAGTAGACAACCTATTGGTGGATGTTGAGCTATTGCAAATGACACAGTCATCCCCATCCCCCAGACATGGTATGATGAAATGCTAACATTTGTTGTCACAGATCTGATGGAGGATAATCTTTCTAGAGATCAACGGAAGCGGATTGCAATTTGTAGCAGCCGGCACTTCCAAGTCATATAGTCGGCCAGCTATACAAGAAAGAGATTGACCAAATCCTCCAGAGGTGTATCCCACCACATGAGCAGAGGATGTTGTCCCTCAAAGAAGCTCACCAAGGAATTAGTGGAGGGAACTTTGCCAGAGATATCACTGGGAGGAAAATCCTCCAAGTAGGTCTCTGGTGGCCAACAATACTTGGTGATGCATACAGATGGGCCAAACAATGTGACGTATGCAAATGTCACGAGCTGATGGAGACAGGATGCCACACAACCCAATCCTTCCCTTAGAACCATTCTAGAAATGGAGCCTCGACTTTGACAAGAATAAGTTTCTTTTCCAAATCCTAACCACGTGCTCTTTGATACGAGCTATAAGACCCCCAACCCTGTTGTTCTATTATAATTAGACACAGTAGAAGATCAATTCTCAACTAGAAAAGTCCCTTATGCAATTCCTCCATTGAGAACCTAATGATTTCTAACCCCAGTGCATTTTCTCATGTTTTACTTTTTCTTAATTATTCTCAGATCCATTGGTTGAGCCTAGTTTTGTCCAATCACCATGGGTCTATTGCCATATATATAGGCAGTGATGTGTGTGAACACACTTAGGACCTTTGGGGCACTTTTTCCCTCCTTAGGACCGTCGGGGCACTTTTTCCCTCCATAGGAGGTTTTTTCCTCGGCTTGTATATACGCCCATCATTCTAGGGCTAACTTATCTTTGTACATTGACACAATCTAATACACTGTGTGTTGTGTGCATTCTTGCTTCTTCTTCTCCAAGCTTTGTGTGCTTTCCTGCAACCCTAATTCCAACAATTGGTATCAGAGCAGGCAGCATCGGCTCCCAGGGCTACGCCGCTAGCACCCTCCGACTCACGTTCTCCGATTGAGGTGAGCTTTCACGAGCGCTTACAAGTCCCTATACTCTGCAGATAGACTCGTAGGGCTTTGCATTCTCAGAAATTGCATCTGAGGTCGTTTTGGGCTCCGTTTTTGCATTACAAGTTCTGTACAGGTGTTTTCGTCATTTTGTGCAGAAATTTTGACAGTGTAGTTTTCTGCAAAACAGGCATACGTATTCTATTGTGGACCGTGCTACATAGCACGAGCTGTTTTCTATTCAGTCTTTGCTTCATTATAGGTAGCTTTTGCATCAGTTTCAATCAGTGGCCATGGCTGATAACAGCAATGATGTATTTCGTATGTTGTCTGCTCTGCTGATGACAAATTGGATGGAGACAGCAACTACCCACTTTGGGCATACATGATGCAACATGTTTTGGTTGCAAAAGGAGTGTGAAACATTGTGCAGGGTATGGATGTACGTCCAGGTTCTGTGGATGTAGGATCTATTGAGGATGTTGCAAGTTCTAGTAGCTCTACTGTTACTGCTGTTTTACCCACTGCTGAACAAGCTCGTTGGGATGGTAAAGATGTGTAGGCTCATGCCTTGATTGCACTTTCAGTCAAAACGTAACATCACTCCACATATTCGTTCAGCTAAAACAGTAAACCAGGCTTGGGATATTCTAGTTGGTTTGTATGCAGGTCGTAAAACAAGGCAAAAATCTCTTACCTGCATAAAGAGATAGAATCGAAGATTATGCAGGAAGATGATGACATGAATGTTTTTCTTGCTGAGATTAAAGATCTCAAGGAAGAGTTGATTTCTGTAGATAAGATTATTCCTGATCATTCTCTTGTGCAGACTGTTCTTGATGCTTTACCCGAGTCATATCAGACTTTTGCTTCCATGAGGATAGACCTGATGTTGTCAAGTATGATACTTTAGTCAACAAGCTCTTGAAAGAAGCGCAGTCCAGGAAAAACAAGGCTAGGCAGCGTGCAGTTGATCAGGCATTTGTTGCTGCCCCCAGCAGAGAAGAAGTGGTAAGGCAGTCCCTTCCACTGTTTCTTCTCCTATTAGTAGGTCTGCAACATCTTCTCCTTCCACAGGTAGCAACAATAGGTCTGAGAAGGCTCTTGATAAAGGCAAGAAAAAAATCAGGTGCAACTATTGTAAGGCAACTGATCATGTCATTAAGAATTGCCCTAAGCTAAAGGCTAAAGAGGCAAAGAAGAAAGAGTAAAATGCAGCCACAATAACGGATGCTTCTACAAATGCAGATTCTACAAATGTTGTGCAGGATACAGAATGGGCGTTTAGCGTGTATGGCCAGTATGACCCATCTGTACATGATGCATGTTTGGCAGTTTCTGTTGACTCTGATGTATGGTATTTTGACAGTGGTGCTACAAAGCACATTACCTCGCATCGTGATATGTTCACTTGTCTTGAGGCTATCCCTAATGGGAATACTGTCATGTGCCAATAATGCTTCTTACCCAGTAAAGGGCGTTGGTGGTGAAATTATGCTTACCAGCGCTTTCACACTTTCAGATGCTTTGTATGTGCCAGGGATAAAGAAGAATCTATTGTCTGTCTCTGCGCTTGCTAGACTTGGACTTGTAGTCAAATTTATGAATGACAGATGTACTGTTCATGATTTGACTTCTGGTGATACGATTATTGCATCTGGCACCTTGTTTCGTGGGCTGTATAGGCTCAATTCTTATGACAAGTGTGTGGAAGATTCAGCAAATGCAGTTTCTATGATGAAAAGGCAGTTTCAGATGCAAAACTATGGCATGCTCGTTTTGGTCATCTGAACTTTGCTAGTTTGCTGCGTTTGCAGAAATTTGATATGGTTGCTTCATTGCCCCCTCTTAAGGCACCATTAAAACATGTTTGTGAAGGCTGTATTTTGGGCAAAATGCAGCGTTCTGCGTTTCCAAAGGATGGTTCTGTGCGGGCCACTCGCAAATTGCAACTTGTACATATAGTGATGTATGTGGGCCTATGCAAACTCCGTCATTTGGTAAACACTTGTACTTCGTGACTTTCATTGATGATTACTCAAGGCATGCATGGGTATATCCACTGAAGGCAAAGTCCGAAGTGTTTTTGTGCTTCAAACAGTTTTTGCTTATGGTTGAAAATGTATCCAATTGTACTATGGGCACCCTCCGTTCTGATCGAGGGAGGGAGGGAGTACATGTCTAAAGAGTTTGATGCATTTCTGGCTGGTCGTGGGATAAAACACCAATGTACAGTGCCGTATACCCCTCAGTAAAATGGTGTTACTGAGAGGAAAAACAGGTCACTTATGGAGATGGCACGATGTATGGTCAAGAGCCAAGCTTTGCCACATGCGTTTTGGCTTGAGGCTGTCATGTGTGCTGCATATGTACTCAACATGTGTCCCACTAAGGCCTTGTAGTCTGTTACTCCATACGAAGCTTCGCATGGTAGGAAGCCTTCTATTGGTCACTTGCATATCTTTGGTTGCTTGGCCTATGCTTTAGTGCCTGTGCAACAACGTAGAAAATTGGATGATAAGGCTGTCAAATGCATTTTTGTTGGTTACAGTGCTGAGAGCAAGGGTTACAGATTGTATCATCCGCAGTCAAAGCGTATCTTGATTAGTCGAGATGTTGTTTTTGTGGAAGATGCTATGCAGCCTTTGTTATCATGTACCAAAGAGACAGGTGTGAGCTCACGGGATGTATTTGATACGTTGTTGCCTCTGTGTAGGAATTCAAATGCAACTCCTAATGAGGTAAATATTCAGCCTATGCAGATTTCAAACGACATCATAGATCAGCCTATTTCTGATGCAGATTTACAGGATGTAATTTATGATGAGGATAGGACTGAAAATGAGTAGGCTAGAGGTATGCCTAAATGGCTGGTGCAAACCTTGCGTGATATAGTAAAATTGATGCATCTATTTCTAGTCGTACTCGTTCAGGTTTTTAGCATGCCTCTTATGCATCAGATTGTTATGCTTTGGCTGTGTCTAGTATGTGTGAAAAGGAAGAACCTCTTTCATTTGATGAGGCACAAAAATAAGAAAATTGGTTGGCTGCAATGCAAAGTGAATATGATGCTATAATGAAGAATGGTACATGGTCTTTGTGTGATTTGCCTATTGGTAAAAAGGTCATTGGATGTAAGTGGGTTTTTAAGTTGAAACGAAAGCTAGATGGCAGTGTTGATCGCTATAAGGCTAGACTTGTTGCAAAGGGTTATGCTTAAGAAAAGGGCATTGATTTTGATGAGACCTTTGCTCCCACTTGTCATATGACTACCATTCGTAGCATTTGTGCATTGGTAGCTCATAATGGTTGGAATGTACATCAGTTGGACATAAAGACTGCGTTCTTGAATGGAGATTTGCATGAGAAGATGTATGTATCGCAGCCTCGTGGTTTTGTTCAAAGAGGGCAGGAAAACAAAGTGTGCAGGTTGAAAAAGACTTTGTATGGTTTAAAGTAAGCTTGGTATGAAAAGATACATGCATATTTAACTGCACATGGTTTTCAGAATAGTCCAACAAAAAGCACTTTATATGTCAAACTTTTGTATGTCAAACGTGTGGATGATGATGTACATCTAATCATTGCTCTCTATGTCGATGACATGCTGCTCACAGGACCAAATGAGAGTCATATTGCTGATTTTAAGGCCGATTTGAATGGCTCTTTTGAGATGTTAGATTTGGGGCATTTGCATCATTATTTGGGGATACAATTTAAGCAATGTGATGGAGGTATTGCTTTGGGTCAGACAAAGCAATACCTCCATTGAGACAAAGTATATTGAGACATTGTTGCGGAGGTTTGGCCTTGAAGGACTGCAAGCCTATTGCTACTCCAATGGAGACAGGTTTGAAGTTGAGTCTTCATGATGCTGGAGATCACTTTGATGTCACACTCTATTAGACAGCTGTTGGTTGCCTCATTTATGTATGCATTACGAGGCCGGACATTCAGTTTTGCAGTCTCACCGCAGGTGAGCAGGTTTATGCATAGCCCAGGGTCTCAGCATTGGAAGGCAGTTAAACGCATCTTTTGCTACTTGAGTGGCACCATACATCTTGGGTTGTTTTATCCCAAGGGGGAATCGTTACCGCCAGATTTACATGCTTTTTCGGACTCAGATTGGGCTGGTTGCTATGACACAAGAGTGTCCACAAGTGGTTTTTGTTTCATGCTCGGTAGCTCATGCATATCTTGGTTGAGCAAGAAGCAACCTACTGTGGCCACTTCTAGTTGTGAAGCTGAGTACAGGGCAGCTTTCACAGCTACGGTTGAGTGTGTGTGGCTCAGACGACTTATGGTTGGCTGACTTGGGTGTTGGACACGAGTCTGCCACCTCTATTTACACTGACAGTCAGAGCGCATTGGCAGTGTTGCGAGAAACCCAGTTTTTCATGCTCGCACAAAGCACATTGAGGTGCATTATCACTATGTCAGGGAGAGACTCTTAGCAGAGATCAGCTTGGCATATGTGCCAACACAGGACAACCTCGCCGATCTTTTCACAAAGACGCTTCCTCGTGAGAAGTTTGAAGCTTTCCGCAAAGCTTTGGGCTTGCTCCCCTTTGTGGACTATTCTACTTCGGGCATGGCACTTCCCTATAAATGGGTAGAATCCCGCGCTCTCTGGGGATAACACATCACAATCAACTCCCAAATCCCTTTACGAGATGATCATCACTCATTTTGGATGCTCGATCGAGTTGATTAGTGACCAAGGCAAGCACTTTGTCAATGATGTCATCAAAGAACTGGTCACCCAACATCTCATCATTCATAAACACTCCACAATGTACTATCCGCCCGCAAGCCAATGGTCAAGTTGAATTGACCAATAAAATCCTCAAGAATATCCTCACAAAGTTGGTAAATCAAAATCAGAATAACTAGGATGAAAACTTTATTCAACTTTATGGGCATTCCGCACAGCCTATAAGATTTCGACCGGAATGACCCATTTAAACTAGTTTATGGCATCGAGGCAGTCATACCAATGGAATTCCTAGTGCCAAGAATCCACATTGCCATTGCAGAAAACTTAATTCTAGAAGAGTCCCTTCAGCATCACTTGGACTAGCTCCTTGCACTGGATGAAGCTCGCTTCAAGAGTTTCTATGTCACCCCACAGTCGTTCAGAAAAGAAGGAAGAAATGGGTCGATCGTGCCACTCCAAGTTTCGGATGTTCAAGGAAGAAGATCCAATCCTCTTATTTCAGTCTCGCATGGGTCCACATCCTGGAAAACTGAAGCTCTGGTGGACAGGATTGTTTTGGATCGTCAAAAATTTCTATGACAACACTTTCCTTCTCGGCATGCTCAATGGCAAACGGTTCCAGAAGCTAGTCAATGGCTATTGCTTGCGACCCTACCACGCATCGATGCTGCCAAATCACTTCGTTTAAGGCGACAAAACCACCAATCCACTACCTTGAGCATCCATCACCATCATGACATCGCCCCTCTCCAAACAATCATGAAAGATTCGCCTTAAGTGCTGAGCAACATGATGCAGTCTCATCAAGAATTTTTAACCGTTGCATGCCAATGCTACATGGTAACTTTTTTTAAACCCCCAAAATCCAACTAATCTTGGTGTATCTGTCTGTTTGCATGTGGAACCCCTTGTCGCCCTAAGCCATAACCCTTCGCCACATGAAGAAAACCATATATCTACCCAAAGGCCAGATTCTAACCCTAGAAAACCCAACCCCCATATCCAAAACTGAGAGACTCTCAGTAGGAGAGATCAGCTTGGCATATGTGCCAACACAGGACAACCTCGCCGCGACAAGGCGCTTCCTCATGAGAAGTTTGAAGCTCTTCGCAAAGCTTTGGGCTTGCTTCCCTTTGTGGACTGATCTACTTTGGGCATGGCACTTCCCTATACATGAGTGCCAGCTCGCATTCACACCATCACTCCCAGGGGGGATTTGTTGCCATATATATAGGCAGTGAAGACCGCCAGGGGGTTGGGTTTTCTAGGGTTAGAATCTGGCCTTTGGGCAGATATATGGTTTTCTTCATGGTTGTGTCCACAGCATGTGTAAGGTGAGAGAAAGTGTAGAAGGTTGCAGGAGGCGAAGGGTTATGGCTTAGGGTGACAAGGGGTTCCACATGCAAACAGATAGATACACCAAGATTAGTTGGATTTTGGGGGGTTTAAAAAGACTTACCATGTAGCATTGGCGTGCAATGGTTGAAAATTCTTGATGATACTGCATCATGTTGCTCAGCACTTAAGGCGAATCTTTCATGATTGTTTGGAGAGGGGCGATGTCATGATGGTGATGGATGCTCAAGGTAGTGGATTGGTGGTTTTGTCGCCTTAAACGAAGTGATTTGGCAGCATCGGTGCGTGGTAGGGTCGCAAGCAATAGCCATTGACTAGCTTCTGGAACCGTTTGCCATTGAGCATGCCGAGAAGGAAAGTGTTGTCATAGAAATTTTTGACGATCCAAAACAATCCTGTCCACCAGAGCTTCAGTTTTCCAGGATGTGGACCCATGCGAGATTGAAATAAGAGGACTGGATCTTCTTCCTTGAACATCCAAAACTTGGAGTGGTCTTCTTCCTTGAACATCCGAAACTTGGAGTGGCACGATCGACCCATTTCTTCCTTCTTTTCTGAACGACTGTGGGGTGACATAGAAACTCTTGAAGCGAGCTTCATCCAGTGCAAGGAGCTGGTCGGATCTCTGTAATGGTTTAAGGGGTGGTCTCAATGTGGTGAGGTGAGAAGAGTGTTAAGGGTTACTTGAGTGATGGCTTATAAGTGGAGTGAGGCTTGGTATGTTGATAGGTGTGGGGTGCCCTCATCCACCAACAAGGGTACATTAATCATTCCATGCGATAGCTTGAGTGTTATGGTTTGTTTTTGTAAATTGACTACATAATGAATGGTGGGTGCTACAATCCATTTTCTCCCAAATTAACTACACATTGGGCTCCAATCCATTTCCTCCCAAACGGTGATGTTGTCTTTCATCATACCTGCAAGGGTCATATATAAAACTTACAATGCAGGTTTAGTTATGATATAAAATTCAACTTTCAAATGTGCAAAAGTCAAAGCCTTAACAAAAGAATTAAGCACATGGGTAGCCTCTAAGGAAGGGCACCCAAGGTGGGTCCACATGGTGTAAAAAGTGCCAATCCAATAAGGCCAAATATGCTGATGAGGGATGGATTGATGGTCTACATTGACCAAAGGCAGGCTACTAACACTCAAAGGTCAAAACCCATCACCACATCAGCTTAAAGCTTCATGTAAACAAAAAAAATGTAATAATAGATGCTCGTGGTGGCATTAGGATATGCCTAGGACTTATTTGGTCAATTAGGAGCTTAGAGAATAAGTTATGATCGTTTAGTGTGGACAAGTGTGAATTCATCCAAGTTTGTGGAGATGCAAGGTAAGCCCTCTCCACTCTCTCCTCCCTCTTTCTCCCTTCAGGGCAAGATTGCCTTGTGTTGTCTACTCCTCCTCCAATTCACTCGCACTCACACTCACAATATCACTTATGCCCACAATCACCTCGCACTTATTCGTGTGGTTATAACCAAGAACCACTCCCACTTGTGACCATATCTTCTATATTCTTACTCCATCCTAGTTAAAGTAAGCTGCTAGAGCAAGTCTATAGACTTTGCATCTCAGATTCTTCTTAGGGTAGCATACTTATGTTGAAAGCCTCCAGGATGACTGACTAGCCATGTCAATTAGAGTAGATAGGGACGGTGGGAATGATAGAGAAATCAGAGGAGTAGGGTAAGTAAAATCTTGGTGTTGGCACCCCCCTTTGAATCTAGTGCTAGCTCTCCTAAGTGAGAGTTAGGAGAGGGAGGAATGAGTAAAACCAAAAGGCTACCATACACTTTACCTAGCCCGACTCAGAAGAGTAGCCACTCTCGTGGCTAGTGATTGCAAACCCTAGGGAGATATTTATGTGAGGAGGGATTCATTCTATCAAGAGGGAATAACCCTAAACTAGAAATTAAGTGAAAAAGTTCAAGTGATGCATGAAGGCAAAGTCCATTCTGACACTTAGAGATTTGGAAAGAACCAAATGCAACCTATATTTAAGCACTTCATAAGGCAAAACAAAAATTCAAGTCCTTCCATGACCATCATTAGGGAAGTCATTAAATCAGCCATGGGTATATTCATAAAACCTCTCTTAGCTAATTTTTAAGCACAAGGGCTATGTTACACTAGAAAGGGCTCAAGTAGGTATGTTGCCCTCTCAAGCTCCATTACTTGATCTTCCGAACCTCAACAATTCTTCAAGGAGGTCACCAAGAAGGAGTTGTACCCAAGAGTACCGTGGCTCTAGCAAAGGAAAGTATGATGCCTAAGAAAAGACTTGGCTTCCACCATTTAGCAAAAAGCCTACCCAAGAGTACCCTGGCTAGCAAAGGAAAGTATGATGCCCAAGAAAAGACTTGGCTTCCACCATTTAGCAAGAAGCGTACCCATGAACGGGAGCCCCATGCAACAAAGTTTTACCCAACCCCCAAGACCCGTTGAGTCCCCATAAAGATGTTAGAAACTCAAGGCTTCTACAAGGAAAACCTCTCTATTTGGTTCCCAAAAACCTTGTGGACCACACGCCAATCTCCAAAGCCAAAGAGAGTCAAGTAGTAGCCTCAAATGTGAGTTCCATAAAAATCTAGAGTTTTCATGTCATGAAAAACTAAATTACTAGTTTTTCATGGCTTGAAAAAAGAAAATTATTTGAATTCTTTGATTAAGGAAATATTTACTTTATGAATCATCAATGATCATCAAAAGATAACATATTACATTAAAAAGAAAACCCAAACCAAATTTCTAAGTGAAGTTAGTTTTTCACATTGTGAAGGTCTTTTTCATGTAGTGACAAACCAAGAGTTTTTCACACCATGAAAAAATGAAGACCTTGTCAAGTATGGGGGTATTAGAGTATTGTGTAGATATAATATATATTGAGAAAAATATCAATTACAAGTCTCACGCTGTGAAACTCAATTCTGTGGAAACCAAATATTGACCAAAAAATCTTGGATGAAGAAGCAGGAATAAACATTATCACCAAAAGAGGTTAGGAAAAATGGGGAAAACGTGCATTAGAAAAAACGGATCTAATAGTAAAGATGACGAATGGAATATCAACAAGAAGCACATAGTTTTACAAAACCTAAAGATGAAAGTCTTTACATTTCATTACAATCATAAATTTGTGGTGATGAATTTCTTGCACCAAGAAAACTCATATGATGTCATTTTGAACAAACCCTTCATAAGGGGGAAGCCAAGTTTGTGCATGGCTGGGCATTAGATCACATTTGCGAAAAGGTAACCAGGTTCTAAAGGTAGACAAGATAGACTAAACAGTTTTAGAGGTGTGTGAATGATGATGTCTATAATAGAATTGGATTAGGAAGAGGATAGGATGTACATGTCTCTCACTCCTCTAGTCTTTAGTGAAAATTGGATGCATGTGCTTGTTGCTACCATTGATGTGATGCTAATAAGAGGAGAAAAATACATAGAAATGGATGAGCAAAACTAGGTTCTTTGACCTCAGTATTCATGCTAGGTGTTGCAAACTTTGTTGATGATTTTAAAAGTGCATCATCAAGCACAAATAGTTTTGAAAGTGTGTCATCAAGTACAAATAGTTTTAAAAGTGTGTCATGAAGCACAAATAGTTCTGATAGTGGAATGTTTGCATCTTAGGAAACGATGGAAGAAAAAGTGCTACCATGCTAGGTGCAATGAAACTCTACAGAGAAAATCGACCCCAATTCTCAGTGGTTAAGATATGCTTAAAGTACATGAGGAGTTCTCTAATAAATGGGGTGAAGAATTGAACAAAGTAGTTGCCAATAGTGAGAAATAAATGATAGCCAACAAAGTCAAACTTAGCTTAGAGTTACCACCCCCAACAACTACAAAGGTATATAAATATTCATGGGCCATGTTGTGTATTCTTTATATT
This sequence comes from Cibotium barometz, assembly GCF_041138505.1. Classification (NCBI taxonomy): domain Eukaryota; kingdom Viridiplantae; phylum Streptophyta; class Polypodiopsida; order Cyatheales; family Cibotiaceae; genus Cibotium; species Cibotium barometz. The sequence continues at coordinate 47,702,452 of NC_141046.1, forward strand.
CTATATGAAAATTGCAAGACCATTGTAAACTACTAATAGTATTTGAATGAATTAAAAAATGCACTAGTTAGTACACCAATCTTGAGACCACCCAAATGGGACTTAATCTTCCATGTTGTACACATTAATGTTTCAAACTTTACAATTAGGTGTGTGTGTTGGCACAAACCAAGCGAATACAAGTTACACTACCTTGTTTGTTTTTCTAGTAAACAACTTAATAATGTTAAGAGAAACTATACCACCATAGAAAGAGAAGGATTGGTCATGATCTATGATGTAAAAAAATATAACCATTATCTATTTGCCAATAAGTTTGTTTTCCTTGTGGACCATTAGGCTCTATCATATCTTGTAAACAAGCCTAGCACAATTGAATACATCACATGCTAGTTGCTTTTACTTTTGGACTTTGACTTTACAGTCACATTAGGAAAAGGATCACGAAATGTTTTAGCTGACTATTTTCCTTGAATTCCTAATGGGTGAACCCGAATAGGCATTAATGATGATCTTCTAGATGTGTGTTTATTCAAGTTGGATTTGGTATTTGGATGGGGTGATGAGATATCATGGTACCTTCTTGCATATGGCTTTCACAAAGATCACTCACATTAAATAAGGATAAATGCATCGAATTCTCAAGATAGGTCCACCTTACCAGTTAATAAGCGGGATAAATGTGTAAGCTAGGATGATTTACTAAGGAGATACATTTAAGAGGATAAATTTGTAAATGTGTTGGAAGAAGCACACTCTTTAATAATGGAAAGACATTTTATTAGTGAGGTAATGGCTCATAAATTTCTACAAGCAAGTTTATGGTGGTGGCATAACATAATTTAGTGATGCCTTGCAATTTATCAAAGGATGCAAGGAGTATTAACATAATTTAGTGGTGCCTTGCAATTTATCAAAGGATGCAAGGAGTATTAACATAATTTAGTGGTGCCAAGGAATTTATCAAAGGATGCGAGGAGTATCAAACGATTTGCTATGTTGTAGCAAGACACACTCATGGAAATAATAGTCATATAAACTTTTGAGAAGTGGAGAATTAACTTCAGAGGACACATCAGTCATGCCGCATGACGCAATTCTCCTCATTGATTTTGCCAGATAATATTGATGCTCTTTGTCGCCCCTTTTATATGTGATTACAAGAGATGCTCTAAGTTGATCGATTCAATAGTTGTCCATTAGACAACATAGATACTCTCTGTCACCCCTTTTATATGTGATAACAAAAGATGCTCTAGGTTGATTGATTCAATGAGAGAGTGACCTTGGCCACCTTAAAAGAATGTAGATACCATAGGCCACCAAGTCTACGATCCTCTAACAAGTTGCTAATGTTACCAAAACTAGACTCCTGATAAATAAGGAGCAATCAATTTGGTTTCTTGATATGCTTGGATAACTTTTGCAAAGACTTGGGATATATGGTTAACTTGAGAAATACTTTGGGGGGGTAGCAGAAGCTAGACAATTACTAGCACAATGGTGGGTTGATGTGGCCGCAATCATTCAACTTCCCCATGCTATCTGAGTGGATGCACCTCACCCTTCCACTAGGCCAATGGGGATTGGACCAATATGATCTCGCCTTGACGTTGGTGGTCTGGCTTATGGAGAAGAGACCAAGGCCGACAGGTTCGTATCCCACATGAGAGGACCTCCACAATGTTTACTTAACATTAACCCAAGATGTCAAATTATTGAAGAAGGAAATATATTAGGCTATTAGGCATCTTAAAAGGCATTAATGTATTAATGAATGATAGATGAGAGTGGGCTATAGAGAGGTTAAAGAGAAAACTCACAACATGGCAAGGAATGCAAGCTAATCTAGAAAAGATAATCAATCACTTCATCATCCCCATTATCGTATACTTTTTCTCTCCTGTTGGTCTAGGGATCGTGGCCAACGGTAGTCCTATGCAAGAGTTTTCTATGGGGGGGACTTGGATCAAGGATAAAGGTTTCCAAGGTCATGTGAGTCTTGTGCACACTTCCCAAAGGAAAAGGGAGGTTTGGTGTTCTAGACCTAGAGGCCACGATTACCAATTTAGCAAGCCAAGTGTAGCTAGAGCATGGCTCAAACTAGAAATTAGGCTCCTTTTGAGGACTTATTAGAAGATGTTTTTGAAGGGTTATAAACCATGGAAGGAATTAAGTAAGGTAACAATCCCTTTGGGACCACTTGCCCTAAAAGAAGTGGGATCCTCTCTCTTCTAGAGATCCTTCTAGAAAGCTTGGCTCTAATTCAAACCCTTCTCATGAGCTAGAAGAACTTGAAGAGTATTCACAACCTTTGAGGGTGACTCTATCTGGTTTGCAAGTTCTTTAACTGAACTCACCACTCATAAGACGAGAAACTAAAAGCATGGTAGAGAAAGAAAGAATAATGAAAATAATTTTTCGATAATAATCATTTTATTTATTTATTTCAAGAAGGCATGCCTTTATTTAAGAAACAACAGTAAAAGAAGTGAAGAGAAGGACATGTTGCAAGTAAGATTTTTGTCACATCCCTTCCACGAAAAGTAAGTCATCCCCCACCCCCTTGGCCCGCCCCAACCCCACTTTTTGAGGAGCCATATTTATTGTAAAATTTTAAACTTTTAAGTGGCATAGGTGGCTTCATCTCATTCGCTAATTCTTATTTTTGTATCTTTTGTGGGCTCTTTGTTGTACTTGTTCTAGCTATCAAGCATGAACTAATAGGCTTCTCTTACAAATGGTGACCTTAGCTCCTCTACCCTAGAAGTACCCTCTCATAAGATTGGTCACATACACCATGCCACGATAAAGAAGTGTTTATCAGCGCTAATGCAAAAGTGTGGAGTTGTTCACACTGGTGAGGGATATTTTGTATGGGCCATATGTCTAGATATTTTGTATGGGCCATATGTCTACTCCGATAATCGAGGTTGCACACATGTTAGCTAGGAAACATGGAAGCAGGAGGCCATGTAATTTCGGCCATTTTGTGGGGCCTCACATTAGAGTGGACAACCCAAGTGGCTAAACTTAAAAGCCTAAAACAAGCCTCCTACAAGATAGGTCATAGGACCAAGGCCATCACACCACACAAAAAAAAAATAAAACAAAAAAATGGCCATCACACCACACAAAAAAATAAAACAAAAAAATTTATTGGGACTTGAGAAAGAGGAATGAGGAGTGTTTATTATTGGGAGTGGTAATTGTAAAGAAGTGTGCACTGACCTTTGGTCCGTGGTTTTCCATGCTACCCACAGTTTTATGGGGGAAAAGTCTTTCACCACGCACTAAGGCCACGGGGTGCTTTCCACGTCAGCGGTGCTTTTTCGCTGCGCGGTGCGCCCTCATCGTCTTACGATAGAGCGCAGCGGTTTTTTGGAAATTTTACTCTTGATGTGAAGAGATGTGGCGCCGAGCAGTATGCGCTTTGGCCTCCGCCTCCGCCTCCTCCTCCTCCTCCTCCTCCTGCAGTCGGAGGCGAACCCTAGCGGTTCGTGGCTTTGCTGCGCTCCCGCAGAACAACTCGGCTGAAGGCCTCTCCTCTAATGACTACATGCAACTAGAAAGTGCATACAGCGCCCACAAGTAAGTCCCCACCCCCCTCTCCCTCTTTCACACACCCCCCCCTCTCCCAAACGAAAACATCACTGAGATCTGACCCATCATGTTTCCCTTGATGTCTATGTGTGTAAATGTGAGTACGACATCCAAAACGCACGGACATACATACATGAGAGACACAAGATGTAACCCACATCGATATTGTGCATTCAGTTATGTGTGTGTGTGTGTGTGTACATATAAAGCATTGAAGGTCCTTACTCCTTGAGTATGGTTGTATGGATGCAGTTATCATCCCATACCGACCGTGTTTGCACGGGGGAAAGATGTCACAGTGTGGGATCCTGAGGGTCGAGAGTATCTCGACTTCCTCTCTGCCTACTCAGCTGCAAACCAGGTCTTACACAACACAACCTATTTTATCAGCTCTCAATTTGCTCTCCTTTTGAAGTATTATAATATATGCATGGGACGATTGTTCCTCTGCAGGGGCATTGCCATCCAAAGGTCATCAATGCTTTAGTAGAACAAGCACAGACATTGACATTGAGCTCAAGAGCTTTCTATAATGACAGATTCCCTCTTTTTGCCAAGACTCTCTCCAACATGTTCAATTATGACATGGTGCTCCCTATGAACACTGGAGCGGAAGGTGTTGAGACTGCACTCAAGGTGGCAAGGAAATGGGGCTACGAGAAAAAGGGCATCGAGAAAGACAAGGTCAGTCAGAAATGGGCATATGGAGCTCACTAATGCTTTGTCATGAAAATCATACAGAAAATTTTCGTATACTCATTCATACCAAGTCAAAATATTGACAAGACGTGGAAGAAATGAAGTTGCATTGCCTCTTTTTACTAAAAAATGAAGCTGACAACGAGTCCAAAAAGTTGTGTAGATACATTCTTTCAGTAATATGCAGAGAGTTATGTCTGCCAGTTGAGGTTTTCCTCTTCATCAAGGGACATCTCTTTCAGTAGGCCATACCTTTAGGTAGAACATGCCTCCTTTGGTAGGATGTGTTGTCTCATAGTTGTGAAAGGATTCATCCCCGTATGAAAGGTTGGGTCATGCAACTTATGCACTCTCGTGGCCATATTTCTTCCTATACAAAGTTTACATGAGGACTTTTGGATCTTAGTCTATCTAGCCCTAGCCCTTTGGTACATACAACAAGGCATAACAAAAAATTTTAACACACCAAATGCTGTACAGGGAGACATTCTATGAGCATAGTGTGAAGCCACCATGACTATGTGATAGCCAGTCTTGAGATGCATCACGCTGAAGATAGTTTCTCCTATGAGACAATTGAAGGTATCATCAATTGACGGAATCAAAAGCCAATTCTTTAATGTTAAACTTGATAATCCATCCACCCCCACCCCCCCCCTCCCCCCCCCCCCATAAAGGCATCCACACCATCTAGTGGAGCTAACAAATGACAACTTTTGGTATTTGATAAAATGTGAATACACATGGACAAGTAGATGCTTGTGACAATGCCATGCATGTAAGACATTTATAGACAAGCCTCTAGGGCATCATTTTTGCTTGTCGAAGACTACACATATATTATTGGACAGAGTTATGGAGTAATAAGTTTGTCCTCATGAGTCTGGATCGTAAAAGGAGGAATGAGCTGTCAGATATCCATGCTATTGTAATGTTGAGCATTGGCTAGCTCATGCATGTATGGCTCCCATTATGTGTAGAAGCCATAGTTAGAGCAACTCGACTCTCAATGTCCTCCTATCAACACGAGATAATGACCTGGAAGGCTAGAGGGTGTAGAGATGACACACTGTCAAATAGGCTACATGCTAGCGCGTATCGTTATCTCCATAATCACCTACTCATGGGATGGGTACACTTTACTCACGAACACTATCCATAGGTTGTGGGTGCCCATATTGTTTTGGATGTGACTAGCATTACCAGCGGCTGCTCCACGTGGAATGTTCATATATCTGAGTCTGCACCTACTACACTATGATTGGGGAGAGTTGTATGGACCGAACACAGTTCACAGAAGCTATTTACTTAGTTACACTCCAACCCATGTCATTATATACCTACCTTTCATTCTTACTTCTATTTCTTCCTTGTTAGTAATTCCAAAGCTTTCTTCATAGGAGCGGATGGGTGTGGAAGTCAACCATTTATTGTATCACATCAATAGCATAGTATTGTTCTCCATCTCTGTTTGCAATTTGAGTTTAAGTTTTATGCTATGAAAGATCCCATATTTTGAGCGTTCCATGTATATACCACTCGTGGTACCATCTTACATGGTATCAGAGCTTTGGCTTGGTACAAAGTTTCTTTGCTAGTTGTCGTCTAACAGAATAGTAAGAGATATGGCTTCTTCCTCAAGGCTTCGTTCACAACCATTTGGTGTTGATGAAAAGCTCCAGGGTACCATTTACTTTCTGTTCAGAGGTGGAGGTTACTGTGTCCTCTTATAAGCTTTGGAAAATTGTTGTCAGTGTTAAAGTTCATTCTCCACCCATGTGGATTGTTATTTACCTAACACTAATCCTTTGGATTAGCTCCTAATTTGGTCAGGGTTGGGGATCCCTGAGGTTAGGGGAAGGCTGCAGGCAGGTTACATGTGGCTAGGATTCATTATTAGTGATAATCCATGGTTATTGGCTATTTATAGCTGGATTGTTATTTCTAGTGGCAACAGTTACTATATAAGTGACTTATGGGTTACTGAGATTGCTTCCATAAGACACTTGATATACGAGCTAAGCACACAAGATTAGAACATATAGAAGGGTGCAGGCAAACTCACCTCCCAATTGTAGATTCCATCAAGAATCTTCCCCGAGCGAGGGGCCAAGGTTCCACTCCCTAGTCAGCTCTGGCTTTCCATATCACTAGAGCGTGTCCTAAGAGACCTTTGGCAAGACCACCTGTGAACCGCTATGTCCATGGCATGAGTCTGGTCTAGGCATAGACCATCAGCCAAATAATATGACTGAATGAATCTCAATAACCCATAAGCCACTTATATAGTGACTACTGTCGCTATAAATAACAATCGAGCTATAAATAGCCAGTAACCATAGATTATCACTAATAATGAACCCTAGCCACACTTGTAACGTGCCTGTAGCCTTCCCCTAATCTTAGGGCTCCCCAACCCACCCTGACCAGATTAGGACCTACTCCAAAGGATTAGTGTTAGGTACATAACATATTTCCCCTCGTAAGACCTTTCCTCTCTTTCCTAACAAAATCAGGGAATCTCCACTCTAAGCTACCAACTGTCTCCCAAGTTGAGTCCTCCACCGCCTTCTTAATCTTATACTCAGGGATTAACTTATTCCTAAGTTTCCTCTCCCTGAAATCGAGTATAAGCTCTGGCCCATGTGGAACAAACAACAAGTCCTCAACCTCTACTAGCTCCTAAGGTGTAACAACGTTATCCTGAGCTCCCAGTTTCTCCTTGAGTCTACTCACTTGAAAAACTTGATGAACTTTTACAATGGGAGGCAATTCTAACTTATAAGCCACCTCACCAATCCGTTTCAGGATCCTATAAGGTCCACAGTACCTAGTACCTGGGGGACAACGAGGTCCAGACCAGTCCCAAACCTTAGCAGCAGCAGCAGCAACAGCAACAGTCTTCTTCCCAGCCGGGTAAGGATACTCAGAACAGTAAAGACAGTAAGGACAACAAGTCTCAGAGCACCTCAAGCACTAAGAAAACCACAAAGGCTAAGCCTAAAAAGATGCTTGAGGAGAAGGCCAAGGAGGGCATACCTCCAGCCAGAGGAGCAAAAGCGGTACTAGATGAGAATCATTGTTTTTTTTGTCATCAAGTAGGCCATGGTAAGAGGGATTGCACTGAGTTACAGCCTTATAAAGCCTCCAAAGCATCCTCCTTTCCTTATAGGAGCACATGGGTGTGGGGCATAGCCATGTGTCTTATCACCTCATGATTACAATATTGCTCTCAATCTCTGTTATTATACAATTTGAACTCAAGTTTTGTGCTGAGAATAATCTTACTACCTGTGAGTGTTGCCTGCATACACCACACTTTATATTCTCTTACATCATTGCTGTACAGATAAGATGTTTGCCACATCAGCATCATTAGCATGCATTCCTAACTTGCTGATGATTTGCTGGCTACCGCCAGCTTCCCATCTTCCTCCCGAGAATGCCCACCCTTGGGCTATACCCTACTCCATACTGTGTCTTTACACATGCATGTAGGTAATGGATAGATCTTTCAAACTACTGAGATGATACGTATTTCTTACATTTTCAAGGCCATTTTTTGTCTATTTTCTCAGGCTATCATCATTTCATGCTGTGGTTGCTTTCACGGACGCACGCTGGCTGTGATCTCAATGAGTTGTGACAATGAAGCTGTTGGTGGATTTGGTCCTCTAATGCCTGGCCTTGTCAAAGTGGAATATGGCAATGCCGATGCCCTTGCAACTTTGCTTGAGCGTAAGAAGTGAACATAGCTGCCTAAATGGAGGAGCTCATGAAACAAAGATTCAATGCTTTTTCTCATGCGTGCATCGGTGGGTTGTGCATGTGTGAGAGAGAGCTTATCACAGTACTTACTTTTTATCATCTTTGCTCTTATGCAGAACATGGAGATCATGTTGCTGGGTTCTTGTTTGAACCAATTCAGGGTGAAGCTGGGGTAAGGATTTTGAGCTATGTTTTTTAAAGATTTAACTCTATATGGGTTTATAGGTTGGTAACCTGGCTCATAGAGAATCTGTCAAGATGTTGAAATATAGGGTGCACTTGTAAACATGCATGTATTTCCTGTGGTTTCTTGTTGTAAGACTGATGCTATTTCCTCAGGTGATTATTCCCCCGGATGGCTATCTGCGGAGGGTTCGGGATTTGTGCTCCAAACACAATGTCTTAATGATCGCTGATGAAATCCAGACCGGCTTAGCACGGACAGGGAAGATGCTCGCATGTGATTGGGAGGATGTACATCCTGATGTTCTGGTATACAAGTTTTTAAAGATTTTTACAGACTGTATGTTCTGTTCATGCATGCTGGTAACTTAGCACATAATTTTTCTGTCAGATTTTGGGTAAGGCACTTGGTGCTGGGGTGCTGCCAGTCAGTGCGGTTCTGGCCAACAAAGAGGTCATGCTTTGTATTAGGCCAGGTGAACATGGAAGGTGAGGTACATTTTACTCACATTTATTATAAGGGTATCCCACTAACAGAGTGTGAAACAGGTAGTCTTTATGGTTGAAAGAAGGATAGTATGTTTTGTTTTTGGTACGATCACCTCAAGTCCTATGCTCTCTGTGTGAATGGCAGTACATTTGGTGGCAATCCATTGGCGAGTGCAATAGGCATAGCTGCATTAGAGGTCATCCAAGAAGAAAAACTGGCTGAAAGGTGATTTTTTTTTCTTAACTGGATGTTTGTGTGCTGCAAGTTGCTGCCATCCATGTCTATCATCCGAATTTCTGAACTATTTGCAGAGCTGCAAAAATGGGAGAAGAGCTGAGAGGGCTCCTGTTGGAGGTACAAGCGAGACATCCCACTTTAATCAAGGAGGTGAGAGGGAGAGGCTTATTAAATGCAATAGAGATGGATCCAGTTGGCTTGGGGACTCTCTCTGCATACGATGTATGCCTCAGCTTGAAGGATAGAGGCATCCTGGCAAAACCAACTCATGATACAGTCATCAGGCTTTCTCCTCCTCTGACAATCAGGTAAATGTTTATTTGTTAGATATGCTAGGGTTCTCTTCATTATCCGTATGCTGCATTTGTTTACTTATCACCTTTACATGTTGCTGCCACATAGATCGAGTCATCTGCAGGCCGCAACCAAGGCGCTGAAGGATGTGCTGGAACATCATAGGCGCTGAAGGATGTGCTGGAACATGATGTTCCAGCCAACACATCACAATCCATGAGTCAAAATGCATCCAAAAAAGGAGAGCCATGTCACCGTTGTGGTCTGTATAGATGAAAGAAGAGTCTAAATTACAGCCAAAGATCCCCAATAGTGGGGGTGGGGTGGGGGTATCATCACCGTTAAGTTTGAAGATATGAGTGGGAAGCCAAACCTTATAACCTTTTCAATGATTGTGATTATGCCTTGCAATGACAAATCTACTGGACATTCACGGCAATGATTGGCCAGGTAATGCCATAAAAGCAGACTCGAGGCCTTGTAATCTAGAGCTGTAGATCTTGTCATGCTTTGGGTCTCATGCAACTTTTCTCTTTATGAGCATGCTTGCGCTGTCTTGTTGATACTCTCACAAGTGTTTTTTCGCAGTATTTCCTTAAAGTTTAAAGTGACTTGCAAATCATGGCATGACTATAGAAACTCCCGAAACGTAGTTCACATCTTTTTATATATTGCTTTGAAGTGTCTATGTCATGGCCAATGCTGTTGTGGTAGAATTAAAACACAAGTAAGGGTGTGTATATGTGTAGAGAGACAACCCATGTAACTAGCCACGATGTGGAAGGTCTAAAAATTTAGTCATCAACAAAGTAAAATTAGAAGTAAGAAATCAAGTTATATTCATTGGAGTTAAGAGTACACATGCAGTAACACGCTACTCCGCAATGAGCACTGTTAGAGAAACATACTATGAGAGAGAAAGAGAGGGAGCGAGCATGACGTGATCATCATGGACACAGCCTTTGACTAAGGTTTTGTGGGGGGACGCTCTTGGGGCACTAATAGGAGGGGACTGGCATTTTGTATGCACGCTGGGCTGCTGGCTGAGCTCCGGGGGTTAATTTGATCTCATGATCTACTTCACGAGATGGAGGCATCTCAGTCAGCTCTTCAGGAAACACATTTGCATACTCACTTAACCACTCTGGTTCTTTAGCCTTGCATTTTATGTCTACTGGATTCATTTTAACGACATACACAGCTTGCCTCTTTCAATTTGTAAAGTCCAATTGACAAATTCTAGTTCTATAGAATCATAACCAATGTTTTTGGTGAGCTTTAAAACATTCACATATCTCCAAATATATGATCGGCACAACGTTGCATCAACAATATCCTCACATGATTCCTTTGCAACAATAGGTAAGATTTGCCTAAAGTCACCACTAAAGAGCATAATTTACCAAACACTATATCACTTTGCATGATATCTTTTAATGTCTTGTCCAATGCTTCATATGCATACCTATGCCTCATCCCAAATGATCAATCTTGCAAGCTTCAACATCTCGGCCAATGGGCTCTCAGCTTTTATATTACATTTGCGAAAAGCATTCAAAACTAATGGGATTTTGAAGCATAAGTGTGTAGTGCATCCATTTGAAAGTAACAATGTATCTATTTTCAAAGATGCACATGCTAAAGCAACTTGATTATCTGCACATAATCAAGATAGCAAGGTATTATATAGATATGTTTTGCCTGATTCACCTGGTCCATTGAGGAAAAAAACACCACCATTGTATAAATTAATGGTCTCAAGGATGGTATGAAATGCTCTAGATTGACAACTATTAAGACTCCTTTCCATGGTGGAAAGAGCCAAATCAGCCTGTTGAACACCATCAAACATCATCTCTTCCATCAACAACTCATTGTTGATAGTAGCAATAGTTGATCTATTAGGAAGAGGCAATCCTTAAAAATCATATAGATGTTTTTCATATTGTTGTAAGAGGTCTTGCATGTGTAATAGAGATTTATTCTTAACTATAGATTGACAAACGCCAATGTCAGCACACCTTCTCTGCAAGCCATGGAAAGCTTATATAAATATTTCACTGTTGTAATGGTAAAGCATACTTCTATGTTAATATGGGCTTTGTATCTTATAGAGAGAAAAGGGTTATATGAAACAACCCATTGACTATCCACCCTATGAGCCTTTACTTGGATGAAACTACCATCATCTCTCCACATGTAAGTTGGATACTCATTGTCATCAAAAACAATAATATTCTCAGAAAACTTGTGAGAGGATAATGATGTTTGCAACTCCCATTAACCATGCAAGGAGAGTGCATATTTAGTTCCCCGCATGGTCTATAAATATTACACTGACTGATTATCTTGTGCAACTCGAGAAACATCACCTTATCTGGAAGTTCAGTGCATACCAACTTATCATAGTGAGTAATCTCAGTAGGTTTACATGTACCCTCCAATATCAATAGTATATGTGCATGTGGCAAGCCTCTTTTTTGAAATTCAATAATAAAAACAAATCCCACTACCCTTCCAAATAAAGCTTTTTTCACCAATAAGTGCAACATATCCTTATGCTTCTCATAGAAGACCCATGGCGTCAAGTCAAGTTGATCTTGGGCAGCTTGACCTAACAATAAAACATTGCTTATTTCATCCCACTTTGAATTGCAAGTAAAGGTAATGAAGAGGTCAGGTTTACCCATCTTCCTAACAATTGGCATTGAATCCTGGTATAATTGATGCATATATCGAGGCCCCCCAGTATATGTAGATGGTAGAACTATCCTGCGTCCAACAATGCCCCCAGAGACTCTGTTGACCCCATCACTGACATTAACCATATCTGCAAGCCCTTGGTATACTTCAGCATGCAATGCTTTCTGGTTATTGCATATCCATACTAATCTTGATTCTTCCATGCTGCTATATACATCAACAATGTAGTGTTGCAAAATTCGACCACCACGTAGAAGGCAAACATTTGTCTCGTCCCTTATTTGTAATCTATATGCATAATATTGCCATTGAGTTATAGTCTTTGTCTCCTCATTTGAACCTTGTGTATTCCTTCCATGGACTGGAATTCCAACATGCCAACCATCCTCTCCTCGAGAAAATAGAAGAACATATAATAGAGGCATATATGAATGATGCAAGTTAGATATTTTTTGTATAGTATATGTGCGAGACATTATTTGAATATCTCTATGTCCCACATGAAAATCATCTCCTTGACCCAAAATAATAGTTGCTACCTCACGTCCTGTAGGAACCACGTATTACCTTGAGGTTGATCATGCTTCAGTGGTGATGACCATTCTCAAATCTGCATGTGGACTTGATTGCAACATTTCTCTCATTGTACAAAGTGCATAGGCATACGGATTATGTTCATACATCATTGTTTGCAACCTTTCAAGCACATTCTGATTTAAAGAAGGCATCCCATGAAGTCTATTCTCCAATTCATGCTCCCTATCATACACGTATAATTGGGCAAATTGAGGGGCCGCATCTCGTGTTTCATCAGGTATTACAAAGCCAACATGATGATAAGTAGTACCATGGATTCGAAAATTAAATACACCTCTAACCTAGTAAACTAATTATCCAAGTGAGCACCAGTGAAACAAATGCTAACGCGTTGTTATAAGAGCGTATATTCTTCCTTTATTCCTCACTTGCATTATCATTACCAAAGTAACAGATCAGCTAATGTAGGAGGAGGATTTTCTAAATGCAATAAAGAGATATTCCCACTCGCACAACAATGTTTTCCCACATATTGTTGAAGCTTTCTTCATGCCTCACATTTCCAAATTAGTGCCTCAAAAAATGGCACTTGTAAGAAAGGGTCCCTCTAAAGAGTGAAGAGTACAATCTCCAGAACATAATATCATGGTTGCTGGATGCTTAACATTATGAGGAAATGAAAACACACGCCTTATAGAATGACATCCAGATTTATGTGATCATACATGTGTGTGTATATATATACGTACACATGTGTGTGTATATATGTACGTACACATGTGATGCCATGATGGCTTTTGACCCTATATAGTTTAGTTCATAGTCTCTCTCTCTCTCTCTCTCTCTCTCTCTCTCTCTCTCACACACACACACACACACACACACACACACACACAGTCACACTCACAAAGTGAACTTAATCTCTCTCTCACAAAGTGAACTTAATCTCTCTCTCTCTCTCTCTCTCTCTCTCTCTCACACACACACACACACACACACACACACACACACAATCTCACAAACCAATATACTCTCTTCAAACTCTTGTGACACACACATGTATCTACATCATATTCAAGGATGCACACACACACACACACACATGTATGTATATGTATATTGCCCATCTTGAAAATAGTCTCACCTTGAACTTGCTTTCTATTTAAAATACATTATACTATACAACTTTTGTAATATGTACGTGCATCCATGTGTGATCTATGTGTTGAATGTATGTAAATGTGTGTGTTGTGAATCACATACTTTCGATATACTCTCTTCAAACTCTTGTGGTTTTGCTACGCAATATTCAAAGGCAACAAACATGTAAGGGCACACACATACACACATGTATCTACATGTGTGTGTGTGATCGCCATAATCAAGGGCACACACACACATGATTTACTCTCTCTCTCTCTCTCTCTCTCTCTCTCTCTCTATGTCATTGTGCATTTGCATCCATGTGTGATCTATGTGTTACATGTATCTACATGTGTGTGTGTGTGGGTGGGTGTGAGTGTGTGTGCACCACCATATTTTGCGAAAATAAAAAAAATAAAAAAAATCTTTTAGCACACACTTTACAATATACTCTCTATAAACTCTTGCAGAATTGCCACACAATATTCGAAGGCAACAAACATGCAAGCTGAGGAGACAATGCCGTCGAATGAGAAGAAGAAGACGACGATGTGCTTCACCAACTTGCTGCATGCCTTCATGAGTTTGAAAACGCACGCCTTGTTGCTACTGCAGTTGCATGAATCTCTTCAGGTCTGCAACCTGCGACGTGAGGACGGCGGGACTTAGTGCTGAGGGACGCAGCTCCAGGTTTGGAAACTGACGTCGTAGGAGAGTCGTTTGCTTTTGGTAGCTGCATGCGGGAGGCAGTGACACATGGATGACACCAGAACAGTTCACCAAAAATTCTATTATGACACATGGCAGCAGAATAGTTAACGCTTTATATTATATATAGAGTTGGCAAGTTTGGGGCTTCAAATATAAGGCTTATCTCTACTCACCCCCAAGGATGAGCCTTTTGTTTTGATGCATGCGCAAATACTCTTGCCAGTAGGGACTTAGGGACGGGTCATGCCACTAGTTATAAATAATTTCACAATTTTTAGATAAAAGTTTTTCACTTTTTTGGGAAAATATTTTTTTTGGTACCTACTTGTAAGTTGTTTGTATGCGCTTGTAAGTTTTTTTTGGTACCTACTTGTAAGTTTTTTTTGGTACATACTTGTAAGTTGTTTGTATGCGCTTCAACCGTTGTCCCAACTGCGCGTCCATATAAACCCTCAGCTCTGTTTGGCACGCGCATGGCCACGGGGGATCAACGATGGAGAAGGTTTGGGGGTCGCATCTTGACGCGAGGGGCATTGATCTTGGCGGCAGACGCTAGTTGAGTAATCTCGGGGCCAACGTAATCTCGGGCTGGGGCAGGCGGGCAGGGGTGGCGAATCTTTTTGGAAAATAAAGAGAATTGAATGCATTGGTATAATTTTGAAAAATTTGAAAAGAGTCCATATTTCTTTAAATGATATTTATTAAAGATCATTACATGGACATAATGCTAGCCGCCACTAAATAATCTCGAGACAATAGTAATCTCAGGACAATAGTAATCTCGAGATAATAGTAATCTCGGCCCATCATAATTTTGGGAGGACTTCATTGACATTATAATCTCTCTCTCTCTCTCTCTCTCTCTCTCTCTCTCTCTCTCTCTCTCTCTCTATAGCCAATACATTGCAGAAAGTGGGGAGGAGAAGAACATTCTATTATCTTATTGGATCTAAAGATCAAACTACCACTTGCATTAATCTGTCAAGAAGGTATTTCTCTTAGCTTAATCTTTCTAATACATTGAGCTATACTTTTGGTTACAAGCATTGCCAAAAAACACCTTGTTTTGACATGATTTGATCTCGAATGTGATGTGCATTATCTTTAAACAATTTATAGTTTAGCATATTGATCAATTTGATAATGAAATTCTTTGTTTTGACATGATTTTATCTCCAATGTGATGTGCATTATCTTTAAACAATTTATAGTTTATCATATTAATCAATTTGACTGTGTATGTATTAATAATGTAGTCTTAAATGTCCACAACGATGGATTGGCTAGTTGAAGATGAGGATAGGGATGATGCAAGTACTGATGATCTAAACATTGAAGACCAATGTTAATTTGATTGTGTATGTATTGATAATGTAGTCTTAAATGTCCACAACGATGGATTGGCTAGTTGGAGATGAGGATAGGGATGATGCAAGTACTGATGATCTAAACATTGAAGACCAATGTCAAAGTGGTAACAACCATGCTACTACAGCGGAAGTCTTAGAAAATTGCAAGGTTGTATGCAATCCAAATGAGCATTTATCTCGTATATATTTCTCTTTTAGTGAGGAGCTATATAACTTAATGATAAGAGTATTTGTCCATAAGCTTGGAAATGCTAAAAAGTCATGATGATAGAGGCATGCTTGATTTGAAAAAGTGGTGAAAAATGAAAGATGAGCTTTGCTTGGGAGAGATAGAGGATGGTTCTCTTTGTATTTGTTTGAAGGGGCCATTTAAGTTAAAGATTACATGTATTGAGGAGTGGGAAAGCATTGTGAAAGCTGCACACAGTGTCAAAGGCTCAAGAGAACACAAAAGTGCAAATGCCACGCTTGAAGCGATCAAGTCAACATGGTGCACTGACATCAGAAGGCATGGAATACCCTCATCTTACATCAAGGAGTTTATTAATACATGTACATGTAATCGTAGCAAGAGTCAACAACTCCCTTTAATTAGGCATTACAAATGGGATCTAAACAAGGAGCCATCATATGCTATACATATACAAATAGGGCTAATGTGGACATGCAATTGAAAAATATAATGATAGAGCATATGGTGAGACTAGTCATAGTGCGGTCTCATCAAAGAGACACTTCTTGCAAGTATGGTGACTTGCAAGATGAAGATCAGTCATTCTCTTTGATTCTTCCAGATGCAAATGAAATTCATAACATTTTTGCATCTCAAGTAAGGATCTTGCTCATGTATACACAACACATGCCAACCGAGTTATTGTTATGTTAACTCCCTTGAAACTTTCCAATAATTCAAGTTTTTGGTGTTTTAAATCTCTTATTTATACAGTCAATGGTACTTATGCAGTTCCAGATTACTTTCACAACAATGCACGCAAGTCTCTATTATACATAGTAATCTCGGGCTGTGAAAGTAATCTCGAGGACCCGAGATTACTTTCACATCCCGAGAATGAAACGATGCACTCAGGTCTCTGCTCTCTAAAAGTAATCTCGAGCTGTGAAAGTAATCTCGGGCTCTAATCTCGAGCTGTGAAAGTAATCTCGGGTTCCCGAGATTACTTTCACAGCCCGAGATTACTTTTACAACAGAGACCTGAGTGCACCGTTTCATTAAGTAATCTCGGGCTATGAAAGTAATCTCGGGTTTCTGAGATTACTTTCACAGCCTGAGATTACTTTATACAACATTGTAGTTTAGGTCAATAAACATAATTGGCAATAGAGTTAATAGTTGAGATTACTTTTACAACAGTACACTCAGGTCTCTGTTGTAAAAGTAATCTCGGGCTGTGAAAGTAATCTCGGAAACCTGAGATTACAGCCCAAGATTACTTTTACAACAGAGCATTTAGGTGTCTGTTTCATTAAGTAATCTCGGGCTGTGAAAGTAATCCCGGGTTCTCGAGATTACTTATTACTTTATACAACATTGTAGTTTAGGTCAATAAACATAATTAGAAATAGAGTTAATAGTTGAGAATACTTTACAATAGAGGTAATAGTGTGGTCAGTAATAGATGCAAAATCTCATACAAAAGATATCGAATCTCATATAGAAGATGTAGAATGTCATAAATAAGATGTGGAATCTCAATGACCGTCTCTTTTACAACACTTATGGAAAAAATATAAAACCCAAAACCATAACTTGCGTTTGACAAGATTACATGAGCCATGACTCATACAAAAGTTATAAAATCTCATAAAAAAGGTGTTGAATCTCGTATAGAAGATGTAGAATGTCATAAATAAGATGTGGAATCTCAATGACCGTCTCTTTTACAACACTTATAGAAAAAATATAAAACCCAAAACCATAACTTGCGTTTGACAAGATTACATGAGCCATGACTCATACAAAAGTTATAAAATCTCATAAAAAAGATGTTGAATCTCATATAGAAGATGTAGAATGTCATAAATAAGATGTGGAATCTCAATGACCATCTCTTTTACAACACTTATGGAAAAAATATAAAACCCAAAACCATAACTTGCGTTTGACAAGATTACATGAGCCATGACTCATACAAAAGTTACAAAATCTCATAAAAAAGATGTTGAATCTCATATAGAAGATGTAGAATGTCATAAATAAGATGTGGAATCTCAATGACTGTCTCTTTTACAACACTTATGGAAAAATATAAACCCAAAACCATAACTTGCATTTGACAAGATTACACGGGCCATGACTCATACAAAAGTTACAAAATCTCATATAAAAGAGGTTGAATCTCATATAGAAGATGTAGAATGTCATAAATAAGATGTGAAAGTCTCTATAATCATACAGAAGATGTAGAATTTTATACAAGCACCCACATCATCTAGCAACATATGACGTCTCATCTACTGTGCATGGCTGTCTCCAACATACAAGTTTGGATCCAGGATCGGAGGCCACCCTTAACCTTTGTACATCCGCATGTACAAACCAAGCTTTTGAAAGCTGAATACAACATATCGAGAAGATAAATGCATATGATAAATTATCCATAAAACTAAAGAACATAGAGAGATAAACTAACCATGAAACTAAAGAACATATAGATGAAAGCTTATACCCAATTTCTAGGCTTGGAATGTTGTAATCCGCTCTTAATCAAAAACCACATGGTAGCCATAACATAATATCCGCAATCGTACCCATTAGGTTGTTGAGGAATCTTGTACAGAAATTATAAAACCACATAAGTAGAAAAGTAGTTTTGTTTTCTATAATAGCTGATTGTTGAATGGTAAACATACCTCCACTATCGCGGTCTAACACAACGTATCTAGATTCAAAAGCTCACTTTGTACCACAGGATGAGAACTATGGTGTGCTAAAAATGCAAACACCCTACAATAATAACATAACCTCCATCTTAACAAGCTTGTGGGATTACTTCTTTACACAACGTATACAATAAAATACTAAAAATAGATTTACACCTGTAAACACGTGGCAAGTAATCTGTCAAACAATGCATAGATAAGGAATCAAAAAATAAGATTGCACTTTGCTCTCTAGGCAGCCCATTGACACGTTAAATGTGTCCATTGTAGAATGCCAATAGGGTCCAATGAGATCTGTATCATTACGATTAGCAACATTCAACATTCACTATACAAATGAAGTTAGCAACATTCAAGATTTACAATTCACAAGTGGGCTTACCTATCAATGATCGAAAAAAAGGTGAACATATAGCTCCCGAGATTTGGGGTCCCAAAGAAATTTTGAAGTGACACATCATCAACTAACCATAAGCTGACTACAAACCACACATGATGTAGCACATTATTTGGCAATGTGTACTCCATCCATCTATATGAAACTTCTTTAGTATTAGGACATACACAAAAAAGTTTCTGAAAAAGAGACGCAACAAAAAAACTTACAAGGCAAAAAGATTCATAGAGTTTGTGCTAGCCTCCACATCCACACCCCCTGTATCCACAAGTTTAAAGTCACAGTCCACCTGTAGTGTCGATCTCTGTAAGAAGCATACAATGATTAGAATTACTTATCCATGTAAGTTGACATGGAGTTCGAGGCTAGACTTTGGCAATTAAATCTTCTATTGTTGCTGATAACAACATTCATGTCTCTATTTTCGCTACTTTTTTCAGGAGACGCAATGTCAAATATTGGCTACATTTTACCGCACAAGGGGTTGCATCGATTAAAAATACACTTTGCATGTGCTTACAAAGAGAAAAATAATGCGTAGATCAAAAATCACCTGTCGACACTCTCTACCACCCTTCTCATCACCTATTTACAGATTTTTTTTTTCTCGCTCCCTTTTGTGGAGAAAAAGGCACATGCACATTTTCAGAGAGTCTCAAATCCTAAACCAAAAGAAATAACAATTACGAATTTTTAAAAAAATAAAAATTTTATGCAATAATATTTCTTGAATAAAG
This sequence comes from Cibotium barometz, assembly GCF_041138505.1. NCBI lineage: Eukaryota > Viridiplantae > Streptophyta > Polypodiopsida > Cyatheales > Cibotiaceae > Cibotium > Cibotium barometz. The sequence continues at coordinate 47,722,225 of NC_141046.1, forward strand.
GCTTACTGGGGTAGTGAAAACATTCTCTCTCATGTCATGGACATCAGCATCTCCCACCGCATTCAAACCAGCCTCCATCGTCTTGAACATCGACCTTGTCGCCATCATCATCGTCCCCCATCTCATGGACATCTGCCTCTTCTTGATTTGGCACATTTCTCCTCTATAAAGCCTTATGAATATTAGTATCTAAACAAACGCTTTATGTATAATTTAACATTAAGGGAAGACTAAATAACTATACGTACCACGGCATTATAGCCTTGTGCAATCCTTCTTTGCATGCCGGCAATGCGAGCAGGCATTCCCTTCTCCCACTCCTCTATCCTTTTCTTTACATAAGCTTCTTCCCACTCCTCATATGAACTCTTTTCTTTGTCATCCTTTAACTCCCAAAGAGAGTGTGCTTTTTTGACCACCTCTTTGTGGAATTTCTTCTTTGCATTTTTAATCTTTATATCAATGTTTGTAAAACGAGCTTCACATTTGACGAGAGGATCGTGTAGGTAGAAGCCTAGGGGGTCTCTTTTGTTGTCTTGGTCTACCCATGGGACACTTTGGAATCTCAACATCAAGCATATGATCCCTTTTTAGGTGACGTATCATATCTACTCTTTTACCATAAATGATATGTCTTTTGGGACAATCTTCCGAGGCGGCACGACACTGACGAATAGCATGCCCATTATCTCTCATGATCTCAACATAAAAGGGAGATTCCTAAAAGGAAAGCCACATGCATAGTTACGAACTGACTCACACTTTATTCTACTATTATAGAAGCGACATGAAGTCATAATCTTAAAGACCTTGTACAAAAACTAGATTCCACTTTATTTTTAAAATTTTAAAGATCTCCAAATTACACAAATGAGACTAACCTGTGTTTGCATAGTGCCACAAGAGTAGTCTTGGTTAACAAAGGTACTTTTTGAAAATCTGTAACTACATGAAAGAGACATACACATATATTGGCGGAGGTTTTTACATACCACTTACATGTTAAGCATTCATACATACAAAAGACACATACACTAAGTCCCTCTCTCTCTCTCTCTCTCTCTCTCTCTCTCTCTCTCTCATGCCACATGCATGCATATGTTTGGCCGTTCTAAATATGGGAAATCCACAAAGTAATAGGTGGTCCTGCGATGATAGCAGTTACACCTATCTCACAAGAGTTAGAAGGGCAATACGAAAAGGAGGAATAACAAAGTGCTATTCGACATTGGGTATTCTAAACTAGTTGCTACTATCATTCATGACTACCAACCGCCATGGACCTATCTGCCACCCTATCATGGATTGTTGGCACTTCTAATGATCAAGATTGTTCCTTCCAAGCATTTATGACTCCCCCTTAAAAAAAAACATATGTTGCATGCAAAAAGCTAGAGACGCTTGCACTGTTGTATATTACATTTATTGTATTACTTGTAATAGAAACCCATGTCATGCACTATGTGTCCAACTCGAAACCCCTCCATTAACTACTTAGTACCTACTAAGGTTTAGGGATGACCATGAACATACCCAGAAAATTCTCTCTCTTTTATTAAATGCAACTAAGGTTCAACCTACCTGGCTGGCAATCGAGAGCAGACTGGAGTTGTATGTTGATGCAGGCGTAGCAGCTAAGTCGCACCAGTCGGGTGGCAATAGCTGTAGACCAATAGTTGGGCGCCTCACCAATTCCTTGCCAGCTCGGGCAACGACCTCCAGCAGCTAATCCTTTCACGGCCAGTTCTATTTGCCCATGGGTGCACGCCTCTGAAGAGAACCTATCGCGCGGCAGATAATGGCTTGCGAAGGCGAAGGGTGCAGGAGCACGCCTCTGAAGAGAACTTGTCAGAGGCGGCAGCTAATGGCTTGCGAAGGCGAACGGTGTAGGAGCAGCAGTCGGGCGGGATCAGCAGTCGACTTTGTAACTAATGAGTAGCAGTCGGGCGGGATCAGCAGGTCAACTTCGTAACTTGCGAAGGGTGGAGCAGCAAAGAGTCGGGCTTGCCTCTGAAGGGCACCTGTGGTGTGAAAGCTAATGAAGAGCGAAGGGTGCAGCAGCTTTGCGTCGGCTTGCGAAGGGTGGAGGAGCAGTCGATTGCACTAGTCGGGCTAATGAAGAGCGAAGAACTGAGCAATCTTGGGTGCTTGGCGTCAGGCTTGCGAATACAGCTGAGTAATCTTGGGCGCACCAGTCAGGCGGCAGATAATGTGTGTAACTTTCGGCGCAGTAATGTCAGCCGACGCAAATCATAATCGCTAGAGTCACCTGAGATTACACTAGAGCCCAGCTTCAGCTCGCCTGAGATTACGCAACGGCTCCCAATTTGATCCAATGGATCACCATGTTCATTAGCTCTCCACCGTGGACCCCCTTGCCTCAGCCCGTGCCAAATAGAGCTGAGGCATATAAACATAAAATACCAATTGAAGATCATTAATATAATAAAAACAATAAATGCACAATTCGCGAATCGCAATGTTTGAAAGACTCGAGAGACTGCCGTTGAGCTGTGTGCTGGCACAATGGAGTCACTGTCTTTTCTACCTTCCTTTTCCTGCACTAGGGCGCTAGGCGGGCCTAGCAGTGACCACTGCACTGGGCACTGGCAGCATCAGCTTGCTTTCCTGTGCAAAGATCTTAGCATTGTTTTCCACGATGGGGTAAAAGGATTGGCGCCCTTTTCTGTGCGTTGCGGAAGCCCTCTGTTTGCTCACATTCAGCGCTCTCTCTCTCTCTCTCTCACACACACTCGTGAAACATCCACACTGTTTCCACACTCTCTCTCTTCTCTCTCTCCCCTTCTCACACACCACCACGGATAGTCAGTCCCCCCTCGCTCTCATACCCACTCTGTACACACGCGTGTTGTGTCTCTCACTTTGTTCTCATAAACCCATTGTGTCTTTTTCTTTCGGTTGAATATAACTTTCCTTCTCTCTCTCTCTCTCTCTGTGTCGCGCTCGCACGCACGCACTCTCTCTCTCTCCCCCTCGGGCCCCCTTTGTTGTCTGTTCCTTTTCCTATTTACGTACCCCTTTTCACCCTTTGAACCATGGCATGATGCCTCTCCCCCTGAGTCCTTTCTCCCCTAAGGCCTGTACTGATCTGCTCCATCGACACTACAGCTGTGCCCCCATGTTGGCTCCTGCTGTTGTCGTAGCCTCAGAGAGTCTTTATGCTTTGGTTTCTCACTCGCAGCGCCAGCCTACAGGGCCAGTTTGCTAACGGGGCATCAGTGATGGAGGGGCGGTGACACTCTTAAAGGAGATTGTTGGAGCTTTTTGGCGCAGAGAAGGGAAAGCCCACAGGGTGAGAGCTTCCATATGACGCAGAAGTTTTTTTCTTGGGACAACCTCAAGTGAAGAAGGTTTGATGGCATGGGGACTGTGTTTGTGGAGCTCTGCAGTTTTTGTGTTCCCCCTGGTCCTCTTGCTCCTAGCAATGGCAGAGGTAGATGCTCTGGGGTCCATGTCTTCTGCAGCGGCCGCCTACGGAGGGAACGGACCTGCCTTCTGTGGGCTTCACAGCTCTGACAATGGTGGGTCTGGTGGTGTGGAGTGCTTCGGAAGCGACGCGGCCTCTGTGTATGGAGCCCCCCTTCGCCTTGCCCTTACTGGGCTTACTGCTGGAGATGGTTTCATCTGCGGGCTCACCCTCTCCTCTCAGGTGCCCTATTGCTGGGGCAACAATATCTACGTGCAACAAGGAACACCCACCTCCAAAGGCCCCAACATCACCTACTCTGAGATCTGTGCAGGGGACAATCATCTATGTGCCCTCAGGCTCTCCCAACAAGATAAAGCAGTGGACTGCTGGGGATACAACATGACTGGCTCCTTTGTGAAAGGGGCTTCCTTGGTTTCCATCACCGCTGGTTCTTCATTCTCTTGTGGGCTGTTTATGTCCAACAGGACGGCTATCTGCTGGGGAGATGAGACTGGAAGCCGGGTAATAAGTGAAGCTCCTCAACAGGTAAGATTCCGATCCATAGCCGCTGGAGGCTACCATGTATGTGGTATTCTGCAGGGAAGTGGAGGCACACTGTGCTGGGGTAGGGCTCTGGAGGCTCAGAATGGGTTTCCAGGCAATGCCCTCTTCACCTCCCTGGTGGGAGGCAAGTTCCATACTTGCGGTCTGCTTGCTTCGCAGCAAACTCCGTCTTGTTGGGGTTTGATTGATCCGCCCAACAGCACTCCACCCCCTGTGACTTCTCACTTTTCGGCAATGGTGGCAGGGGATTACTACACGTGTGGCATCCCTTCCAACAGTTTGCAGCCTCTGTGCTGGGGCTCTCAATTCCCTTTGAACCTCCCCACCACTGCCCTGCCTGCCAGTTGTGCTCCTTGTGCCACCTCCACCACCAACTGCCCAGCAGCTTGCCTGCCACATTACCACCACTCCGGATCGATTCAGACCTCCATTATCATTGGTGAGCTAGCTGTTGCAGTTGTGGTGGTGGGCTGTGTCTTGGCCACTGCAATTTTCTTTGTCAGGTATAAGCTCGCCAAACTTGCAGCTGCCACCTCCAATGAGAGCATGTCGGGGTCCATCAAGAAACATAGAAGTGTCTCCACTAACAAAAAAGGGTCCTTTGGCTCGTCCTTCCGCAAAGAGAAGGTGAGGCCGGAGTTGGAAGAACCCAAGATGTCCCGTGCTGAAATCTTCACCTACCAGGAGTTAGAGCAAGCTACTGACGGGTTTGGGAAGGAATATGAGGTTGGCAAAGGAAGTTTCTCTTGTGTTTTTAGAGGAGTGCTCAGTGATGGCCGCATGGTCGCAGTAAAGCGAGCTTCAGCAGTGCCTGGCCAGCAGCACAAGGACTCTAATGAGTTTCGCAATGAACTTGACCTTCTGTCCAGGCTCAACCATGCCCACCTACTCACTCTACTAGGCTTCTGTGATGATCGAGAAGAGAGGCTTTTGGTGTATGAGTTTATGGCCAATGGGACCTTGCATGAGCAACTCCATGGCAACAGCAAGTCGCAGCTCGGCTGGGTAAGGCGGGTGACTATTGCAGTTCAGGCGGCTCGTGGATTGGAATACTTGCATGGCTATGCTTGCCCTCCTGTGATTCACAGAGACATAAAGTCATCAAACATTCTTCTTGATGATGAATGGAATGCCAGGGTGTCTGACTTTGGCCTGTCTCTGCTTGGTCCGATTGATAGTAACTCGCCCTTGTCCGAGCTTCCAGCTGGGACCTTGGGCTACTTGGATCCAGAGTACTACAGGCTGCATTACCTCACCACAAAGAGTGATGTCTACAGTTTTGGGGTGTTGCTGTTGGAGATTCTCAGTGGGCGCAAGGCCATTGATATGCAATATGATGAGGGCAATATTGTGGAATGGGCTGTCCCCTTAATTAAAGATGGGCAGGTGGTGTTGGTGCTGGACCCGAGGCTAAAGGCGCCCCCGAACCTTGAAGCCATACACAAGATTGCCCGTGTAGCGGCCCGGTGTGTGAAAATGAGGGGCAAGGACCGCCCCTCTATGGATAAGGTCACCACCTCTCTGGAGAGGGCACTTGCCATGCTGATGGGCACTTACTCTGATGCACAGCCCATTCTACCCTCTGAGGTTGTGCTCGGCAGCAATCGCTTGCACAGGAAATCATCGCAGAAGTCGTCATGCAGGTCCACTTTTAATGTTGACTCCTCTGAGACCACTGAGGAGCAGGGTCATAGGCACCCCTCCTCTGTCACCTTCCCAAGCATCAATTCTTCACAAAGGAGGCGCTCCCTATCTGATAATGAAGTGAGTGGGGCTCTTGACATCGTTATACCTCGTGCTGACCATGATGTGGAGCTCCGACAGCAGCAGCAGCAGCAGCTTCTGACTCGTGATGCCATGTTACAGCACAAATCTGAAATTCACCCAGCTTCCCCTGGGGAACAATTATTTTTGGGTTCCAATTTTTGAACACTTGATGTTTTGCATGCTCCACTTGCGCGCATGTTTCGAAAGAGCGGCCAACTCTACTGGTGGCACACTCGTCTATCAAATACATGATTTTTTTTCAGAAGTGGGTATGGCCAGAAAGATTTCATCTAGACCTGCAGTACTTTTGTGTCTTCGTATGTAGAGATGCATTAGTGCTAATATATTACCTTTGTAAACTTTTGCATGCTTGTCTCTGACGTAATGAAGGATACAGTCTTTTATGTACTTGCTTCTGTTTTTTTTTTACTGCCATTAATGAACAATGCCCACGGTTATGAACAACAAAATGAAAGTAATCACATGCAACAAGAGAGATTGCAGTTGTAACAAGGTGTCCCATGCCATTGCTTGCTAATTGACATTAGTTCATGTTTTAGCCTCTGCCTGATCAGGTGGGTTGGTTTTCCAGTTTTCTTTGGTTTTCTATTTTCTACAGTTCTCGATTTGTCCATCTTCCTTATAGCCATGTGCCTCTGGGTGGCTCTCTCCGATCATTGATGTGCATCTACACCACCACATGTATGCAAACTGTAACCCTAATCTCATTGCAACTCAAGCAACCACCTCCATTCATGAGTGCTCACATCTGAGTCTACTAAGCCCTAACTCACATCTTCCTTATAGCCATGTGCCTCTGGGTGGCTCTCTCCGATCATTGATGTGCATCTACACCACTACATGTATGCAAACTGTAACCCTAATCTCATTGCAACTCAAGCAACCACCTCCATTCATGAGTGCTCACATCTGGGTCTACTAAGCCCTAACTACCTTGTATACATGTCCTCGGTTGTCTTGGCACATGCATATGAGGACCGTTGCATGTGGCATTCTTTCTTGCTTATTCTGTCTTGGCACATGCATGTGAGGATTGCTGCGAGTGTGTGCACGTGTGATTTCTTTGGCCAAGTCCCATGTAAACATTGTAGCGCCTTTGGCCCTTCTAAGACCAATATTGGGTGATTCGACACGGCACTAAAATCTAAACAGGATTGTAAAAGGCGTATCCAACAATCATGTAATTACGACTTTAGGACCAAAAAAGAGAGGATTGCAATCCAATCCTTTAAGCAATCAAGAAACCTAAAAGGCATAAAGATATGGCTAGCAAAAGTGCACTTTATAGAGCTTGTTACACAAGCTAAAAGCAACTTGAAATATTAGTAAAAGGGTGGTCTTTTTGTAAAGAAAGAGTTCTCATTCGAGACATTCCAGAGTTTCACACCCCAAAACTTGCCTTTAGTTTGAGCACGAAGCACACGTGGTTGAGCATGAAGCTACTTTAACTAGATCTCATGATGTTTATTTTTTCTAATTCTTTCCTTGTGCGAAGACGTCTCATGATCAATAATTTATATTATCCCATAGGACATGCTGGACCTCCATAAATGTTAATGAAATATATATGTATATATATCTCTCTCTAAACATTATACTTCTACAATGCATGCACATGTGTTATGCCTTTTTAACATTTTGTAAATACATACATACATACATACATACATACATACATACATACATATATATATATATATATATATATATATATATATATATATATATATATATATATATATATTGCTTACAATTATATGTGATAGTTCACTAATATGTGTATTGATATGTTTTAACACTGTTTTTGAGTAGTGTGTGTCTTGCAGTGAGACACATTCCTTTGTACATACACACACACACACACACACATACACACACTTTTCTTTTGGTGAAAGCAATGTTATGTTTATTAATTAAATGTACAATGTACACACACACACACACACACACACACACATACACACACACTTTTCTTTTGGTGAAAGCAATGTTATGTTTATTAATTAAATGTACAAAGGAATGTGTCTCACTGCAAGACACACACTACTCAAAAACAGTGTTAAAACACCTCTAACTAATTGTAAGGAAGCTCTCCAAAACCATGGCAATCTTGAAGAGACAGAAGAAGAGATGTCCTAAAGTAAGTGAAGCAAGAAAAATCAACAGTATGAAAGACAAGATGATTTTGGGCTGTGTAGATGGTCCACAGAGCCGAGAATCTCATCCAAGTAAGAAAGGGTGTGTAACTTGGTAATGGTGGTGAAACTGTGGAAAACCGCCAGAAGTCTCGACCGAATCTTTGACTTGGAAATCTGATGCATAAACGTGTCGATCCTATAATCTGATGCATAAACGTGTCGATCCCATGATGCAATACGCCTGGGCTAAGAAATCCCCAACTGGCAATGCTCCCACCACACATCTCCATAGAAAGACCTTTTGCTTAAGAGAGATTACTTTTCCAAATACTTGAGAGCACATCACGCCACCACCTTTTGAGGCTTGTTTAGATGCCATAAGTGATTGCCATGTTGTTGAACCCATTGGGGGGGGGGGGGGTAGGGGGCAATAACGAGTGACATGCTTTCACAACAGAAAGCAAAGGCATAGGAAAAGGGCGGAGTTAAGGCCTCCTTGGAACAAATGACCAATCATCTAGTCTCTCTTGGCTTTCAAGAGGAGGCACAGGCTGTAATGGGGCAAGCAATTCCACGAGTGTATTCCAAATGGGGCAAGCAATTCCACGAGTATATTCCAAATCTACCTATGATGCATACCCAATCCAAGTCGTTGCCTGCCATGCATATGAACCACATCATCTATGGTGTGCAATCCATGTGCATGAAGAAAATAAGATCTGCGAGGCTCTAAAGCGGCCAGAGGCTCTTGAAACACCCTGCTCCAATGAATGTTTTCGAGGCATAATGAATTACCGATTGATTGCTGCCGCCCATTTCAATGTAGGTATTCCAGAATTACTTGCCAATCTTGAATCAACCTCGTGACATATGTGCAACATGGGATTTGTCCTCTAAACTTTCCAAAAACTATCTCTTTGTAAGAAATAGACCAATTCGCAAAAGCTTTGGTTTGCATGACTGTCACCAAGTGAGAAAGCATGATGGCCCAAGGTTGTCGTTGACGTAGAAATTCCAATATAAGGGTGCAATGAGATGCAGATGAATATCAAGTATGTTAAGTCCACCATGCATCTTTGGAGTGCAAACCAATTCCTTTTTGAGAAGACGGAGAGGTTTTCGATCTCCGTACTTGTGTGACAAAGAAAATCTAAGGTCTTTGACATAAAGACATCCAAATCTGATTTTGTCCAAGGCAATAATGGTAAGTGAAACTGAACATACGCAATGAGAATGGGTTGTACAATTCTTAGACGCACATGCAAGGGCCACATAGATAGCTTCTAGTAGTTGAATTTCTGTCTGAGTTTCTAGAGCACCCATTGCCTTTCTTGCTTAAGAGAAACATGCCAACCAATAGGATATCCCAAGTGTCTTAACAATTTCTATGGGCGGGAAAATCTGTCTTGGCCATAGAATACTATGCCAATCACAGTAGTTTAGGGGCAAGAGCTTGGATTTCTAAAAATTCACAAAAAGACTAGTAGCCAATCCATATAGATGCAAGGCATTCATGATATTTTGAAGATCTGTTAGCACATTTTTGGGGAAGGAGTGATCAACATACGGTTGATTGACAAAGTCTCTTCCTCCAGGTATGGTGATGACATGTAAGCTGCCATTCTCTACCAGCTTATCTATGTATAATAGCATCGGGTGCATTGCAATAGCATAAAGAAGAGCACTAAGTGGACAGCCCTGGCTAATAGAACGACCCATCTTCTAGGGCATAGAGAGACCATTCTCGATGATGCACTGCTGTACTTGGCCATCCTCATAAAGCTAGTAGATGACATTCTTCATTTTATTACCAAAACCCATCCTTTCCATGACCAAGGCTACAAAATCACAGTGGATTGTATTAAAAGCCTTTTCAATATCAATTTGCATGATAAGCAATTCTTGGTTTGTATATTTAGCATACTCAATACCCACATAAGCATTTGCAATGTTATCCATGATTTGTCGGGCGTGGCACAAAGTCACATTGCCTTGGTGCAAACCATAAAAAAGAACGTCTTTGATGCGGTTGACAATCATTTCGGCTACTAATTTGTAGATCACAGGCATGTGTGTGATCGGGCACCAGTCTGATAAGCAGTCACATAACTGCTTCTTAGGCCAGCAAACATAGCAGGCCTTCCTTTCAGCATGAAGGGAGAAAGCTAGTAACCCAAGACTGATTGATCATAAATAATAGTTGTTTTTTTAAGAGATCCCAATAAGCCACAAAGAATTCCACATTGAGACCATCCCAACTTAGGGTGTGTAAAATCCGATTCCTCCATGGTAAAAGAAGAATCCATTTGTTGTGCTTGGCAAGCAATCATAATTGGATTAACAACATCAAGCATGGCATTCCGAGCATCCATGACTTGCTGATTTGGTGAATCGGGCGTAGAAAAGAGGCTCTGAAAGTGACTATGGACTTCATTTTGTAGCTCAAGAGAGTCTTGGGTCTACTGATTATCAGATTTCTTTAGCCTAAGGAGAGAATGCATTCTTCATGAAGTGTGAAGCCTTGGAAGAGCAACCTTTATCCATCAGAGACTTTTGTCTAGCTCTGACTTGCCATTTAAGCAATTTCCTTCGATCACTCCCCTACCGAGAGAACGCAGTGTAAAATCCGATTCCTCCATGGTAAAAGAAGAATCCATTTGCTGTTCTTGGCAAGCAATCGTAATCGGATTAACAAGATCAAGCATGGCATTCCGAGCATCCATGACTTGCTGATTTGGTGAATCGGGCGTAGCAAAGAGGCTCTGAAAGTGACTATGGACTTCATTTTGTAGCTCAAGAGAGTCTTGGGTCTACTGATTATCAGATTTCTTCAGCCTAAGGAGAGAATGCATTCTTCATGAAGTGTGAAGCCTTGGAAGAGCAACCTTTATCCATCAGAGACTTTTGTCTAGCTCTAACTTGCCATTTAAGCAATTTCCTTTGATCATTCCCTTGAATAAAAAGTTGAGCTCTTGTCAAGGCATCAATCTCATGAGGAGCAACCCTTGAGTATGACTTGCTATTGATAAAACTTGCAAAGTGTGCTTCGCATCAGCCACTAATTGTCTTTGTGTACTCATAAAATGATGTCCATAATCTCGCATGATATACTGCATGCGGGTGACAAAACATCACCATGCCATATCAGTGTCTACCATAGCATGTATTTGTAAAGGCTCAATCGCCACAACAACAACCATACAACTGAAATCATCATGTGAAAGATAAGCATTATTCACCAGCAAGAGTTTTTTGCCTGAGCATTAACATTCATTCCAAAATACATATTTATACACAATGGATAGTGATCTGATAGACGGAGAGAGAAATCAATGGACATGTTATAGGTGAAAGCATCAAATTGAGTGGCATTAAGCATATACCATCGGTCTAGTCTAGCCCAGTAATCCAATGCATTATGCTTATATGTAAAGCCAAGAGCCCGAGGCATTAGGTACTTCCACAAGTCACCGGCATTCATGAAGGCCATTGCATTTGCTCAATCATGTCTTTCAGTAGTAGTCATGTGCATATGGTAAGAAGTGCTATCACCAAAGGCCAGAGAATTATTGAAGCTCCCACACAAAAAGGCAATCCATGGACGGCCAACGGCCCGTTCCATAGAGTTTTGCGATGCATATAAGAATGCAAATTCGTAAATCTCACCATTTAGCATACATTGTATTGCCAACCATCTACCAACGAAATCATTCAAGGCCATAATTGGCTGAAGTTCATGTCTCAATAGCATAACAACACCCAAAAACGAACCTTTTCCAGCATAGAATATATAGTAGCATGCAAAGAAACCTTGTCTACCAGCAAAAGCATTCTAGTTGTGCTCTTGAAGACAAATGATATGCGGTTTGGTTTTATTCACATAATCCCAAAGAAGCCTCCATTTATTGGCGTCACATAGGCCACACCCATTATAGGAAACACACTTGATTCGTATATACATATTTACAGTAGAGATGTTGATGCAAGTGCGAAAATTAGGTGAGCATCTGAACATCTACCAATCCCTCTTCATGAGGGTGGGACGATTCTATAGGGGCATCATTTTGCATCTCATTTAGAGAAACCGATTGACAAGAGCATCAGCATCAATACCATTATACATGTGAATTGATTGCCCATGCAATACAACTATCCACATTTTGCCTACACCAGCAACTCCTCTAACCACATCCAAGAAGGTAGAAGTGTCTGACCCATTTTTAGAAACATTTTCAGTCCAATTCCTTTGGACTATTGGTCAAGGTTTAATGACCGTTTTAGATGTTTGCCAAGCATTCGATTCCTGAGCTTCCTTATCTTTATCATTGGACATTGATGGTGCATTAATCACCTTGGCTTTTCCCTTGTCCTGACCATTGAACATGTTGCATTTTAGAGGGATTCACCACTTTTGGTGGGTTGAACATTGTTGACAATAGCAACAATAGGCCTTTTCGAAGGAGATACAACATTGGCCGGTGCTGGAAAGAGTACTGTAGAACATTCAGATTAAATTTGACCAAATTTCCCACAAGAGAAACAAGAACCAGCAAACCTCCCCCATTTGAGGGTAAAATGAGCCTGTTGTGGAACCATGCCATTCATGTCAACATTGATGGTGACACTTGGTGGCGTTGGCGCATCAGTGCTCCATAGAACACAAAAACGATGTGCATTTCCCGAAGCTCTCGGTGGACAAACCACCTTCCCCAAGTTTTGAGCAACATAAGGCAAAGCCGGTTCACAATAAAGCGGGATGTCTGGCACCTCCACCCATACTGGACATTTATGGCGAATAAGACATTGGTAGTCCTTTGTAGGCGACCATGGGTACACATGCACCAATTGGCCACCAAAGAAGAGAGGAGATTTTTCAAGAAGCATCTGCTGATACTGTGGTTCAGTGAAGATGACCTCATAGAACCCACGATCAACTATGTAACATCCACGCACATAATTACCTTGTAACATAGCTTTGAGCCACAAATGCATCTGGCATATGACCTGGAAAGAAAAAGACAACCGCCTTCTCTGTCAAATCTAGAACTCGAGCAATCAAAGGCTCACTAGGAATCTTGATTGTGAGAGATGGTAGTGGATTGTCTGCCCATGCATGCTTAATCTTTGAGAAACCTTCCTGTAAAGTGTTTGCAAAATGGCTGAAGCATCTGAATCATCATAGGAATGATTGCTAAGGTTTGAGTTCAAGACACTTGAAGCTTTCCTTTTCTTAGGTCTACCATAAACATGGGGAACTTCAGAGGAACCACCAAGAAGCTTCTGCGCATAGGATTCCATTCAAAGCTTCACTGTACACCCCACACACATACACAGAGTCGCACCCAGAAGAAGAAGAAAAAAAAACGAAGGAAATACGAGGAGCAGGAGAGGAAACAGGGGAAAAGCGGCAGACAGGCAAGGCTGCAGAAGAAGCAGGTGGCGCAGGAGGCAGGACAGTAGACGCTAAAGTGGCAGCACAGGACAGAAAACGACCAGCGATGCAGACATAGCGAACGAGGATAGGAGGCCGGCGCTGCAGAAGTACTAGAGGGCGGCAGGCAACGGGCTGCGCAGGCAGATCTCAAACGCTCTCACCGCTCCCGCTATCTGTCTGTCTGTCTGTGTGTGTGTGTCTCTCTCTCTCTCTCTCTCACAGACACACACACACACACACACACGCTTTACTAGGCTAGGGAAGTCCACACCTTATGATGCATTTGGGGCACAAATGCTCCCTCCTATACAGAGTGTGTGTGGATCCTCACAAAATTTTCTAAATATGATCCCACCTTGAAGGTGGGCTTGCTGTGGAAATGCACTTTTATCTATATTTTATGTAAGGGGTGGATGCATAAGTGCCGATGATGCCATAGGTACGTTGAGGAAGGAATGACTGGAATTTGGATTTTATAGTTGGAAAGTAAAAAAGTTAGAATTTGGACTCTGGAAATGGAATACTGAGGATTATGATGGAAACACTGTGGTTTTATTGCAATTCTGTTTGAAAATAGTTGAATCTAAGAAAAAGGCAATTTCATATTGGGTGTGTAAGTGGTGAGTCTATTTAATTTTTGTATGAGTACCGGCTAGGGGGCCTGGAAACTCTTTTTCCTAGTACCCGGGACAAAACATAACCAAATTTTTATAATAGAGAACAAACAAACTTAAGTGGACATTTCTTGCACCAATGCTAGGCTTCATAGCACATTTAATATCATTAAACATTTTGGTCCTGTATGACTCTATCACTTCTGTGTCAAGCAATGGCCACTCAAGACTATCAAGTGTGGGCAACGGAATACGTTCCAACTTTCCATGTCGACTCGATTGAGTGGGCAAGGTATAAAATGAGTCATAGAAATATGTTCTACTCAATTTTCCTAAAATGAAATATGCTCAGTATTCCTCTTTTTTGAATAAAAGATTTATGCATACATCCTTATGGGATTTACAAAATTAATTATACCCATAATTCCTCTTTCAGCATAAAACATTTATGCACACATACTAATTCATTTTTATCTAAATGAATTATATTCACATCCTTTCCATAATTCTCATAAATTCCATAATTCCATATTCACATCCTTTCCCAAGGAATCTAGGAATAAATCAGTCATCTCACAAGTATTTACATTCATCCATCTAAGCATGTTTCTGGTCTTTTTTTATGGAAAATCCTTTTCCCATTCAGAGTGTACTTAAGATTCTATTTCTCGAGAATCTAGATGTATACTTTATAATTCCAAAAGTTAATTATGTTCATGATTCCTCTTTCTGATTAAAAATTTACCCATGTTTTCTTGATGCATTCCTATGAATATTTTCATATCTCAATTTTCCTAAAATGAAATATGCTCAGTATTCCTCTTTTTTGAATAAAAGATTTATGCATACATCCTTATGGGATTTACAAAATTAATTATACCCATAATTCCTCTTTCAGCATAAAACATTTATGCACACATACTAATTCATTTTTATCTAAATGAATTATATTCACATCCTTTCCATAATTCTCATAAATTGAATGAATCAAAAAAAATTTATGCATAACCTTCTTTATTTTTCTGGTAAATGAATAATGCTCAAACTCCACTTTTAGCATAAAATTTATTATGCGTAAATTCATTTCCTAATGATAATTTTTTTGCATTAGCCAAAGAAGAGAGTAAACATCATTGTTTAGGCTTACCCTTGGTTTTTGGCTTGATTCTTTAAGGAGATGTGTAGCCCTCAAGGAAGAGGCTTGGCCACCAAGTAGAAGAGGGTAATCTCCAAGAGAAGAAGAGAATTAGTGAAGCACCAAAGCTTCACAATGGAGAGGCAAGGTAGAGGGATAATGGAATTACACTAAAATAAAAATTACACTAGCATGTAAATACACTAAGATGAAAATACAAAGGAATGGGGATCTATTTATAGGTGAGGGAGAATACCCCATTTGATGTGATTTCTAGGCACCTCCTTGATGAGGGGTTCTCTCTCTCCTGAGGTATCAAAATTCACATTTTTATACTACTTAAGTACCAGTACTAGTCAACTCTTCATCTTATGTGAAAATTTATTCATTTTTGGTGGATTTTCTTTTCTTCTTGCATTTTTCTTATTCAAACACTTGGATTAATCCTATAGGCCCATTAGAACACTCTTTGGACCTTAATCCATAATTTTTTGAAAATAGGTACCCCTAGGCTAAGGTGTCCAGTGCACATATTCAATTAATTTCTAATGCACATTGGAAAACTATTTGTAAACTTCTGTTTCAGAGGAATTCATCTTAAAATAAAAGGGTAGCTTTGTATCCAAAAATATCTCAAAATTGTTTTACCTCTCTCTAGACCAAAACAGGGTCAAACAAGATCTTTTTCCATTCTGAAGGGGGGGGGGGGGGGATGATTACAAGAGACTGAAGGGGAGGTTCTTACATCTTTACATCATCAAAATCTGGAGGGAGGAATCTTTAGTGCTTTTGGAGTAGTTGGAGCAAGAGGACTACTTTCTTCTCCCCCAATTAAGATGTGTGTGCTGTAATTAATAATTCTAGGTTTTAGTTAATTTTTATAAATTAATCATTAATTAGTATTTCCTAAGGATTTACTTATACCTCTAATATGAGGCTACCACACCCACCTTTCCCTTGCCTTGTTTAGCATGTTTAGATGCTTCTCTTTTCTTCCTCATGAAAAATGTGCCTACTTCCCTCCTCCCTAGTGATAGCTTTTTATCATTACCAAGTCTATCTTTTGTGCTTATTTCCTCCTCCTACTATCCCTCCACTTACGGGTGCTTCTGGAGCAAGATGACTACTTTCTTCTCTCCCAATTCAAGCTGTACTGGAGCAAGAGGACTACTTTCTTCTCTTACAATTCAAGTTGTGTGTGTTGTAAGTAAAAAATTTGGCCTTTAGGTAATTATTAGTAATTAATCATTAATTAATTTTTCCTTAGGGTTTAATTATACCTCTAATATGATGTGGAGCATTGTAGAGCACCCTAGGAAGATAATTCTTGGAGTTTTCTTATTCTTCTCTTTATTTTGATCTTAGTTTGAATTAGAGAGCTATTTATATAATGGATCAAGGAAAATTAATTAGTTAGATTATAATTATATGCATAATGATTAGGGTAACAAGATTCCATGGAAAATCTAGGATGTAATCAATTTCTTGGTAGTGCTAGTTTGTTTGTGGGAATTCTCCCTGTTGAGATTTTTCCCTTTTCTTATGATTTCTTAATTGTTAATTATCTTAAGCATCTCTTTAAATCTCTTTTATGATATTTTAAAAGAAAGATTAGAGATCTTTCCAACTCTCCCTATTCCCCAAAAAGAGTAGAGTAATTATTGCTTTTTGTGACGCTGCATTTGTGAGATAACATGGTTAAATTAGGGTTAGAGTTTTAGATTCTTATTTAAATAGGGAAGGATGTTTTTTCATTTGTAATTGAATTGGGATTCAGTGAGGTCAATTTATCCTTGTATATCGGGCATAGCATAAGCTATGGTCTCTCTATCGTGTATCCTCAACCTTCTTCTTCACTCCTTTCCCATGTTTGCTCTCATTGTTTGTCTTAGAGGCTAGATGGTCTATAAGAGTTTTAAGTTTAATTCTCTCTATCAAGTGCCATGTATCCTTATCAAGTGTTATGTTTCCTTAATTTTTTTCTCCACTCTCTCCCTATGTCTTCTCTCATTGTATGTCTTAGCTCTTGTATCCATGGCCTCTTTTTTACAACCTAAGCATTAGTTGGCAACTTATACTACCTCAGGAGCAGACACACATGTGCACCTGAGTATACACATGCATGCGTGCACGTGCACACACACACACACATAGGTGCACCTTAGTATGCGCATGCGTGCACGCATGCACACACACACACACACAAAAAAAAAAAACATTGTTTGATAAATCAAACAATAATCACAATGAATTCGACACTCTTTCAACTTTTATGTCTTTCCTACTGTATCCCTCTTGCTTATTTTTTATGTGTTCTTCTCCACCAAACAATAATCACCATGAATTTGACACTCTTCCAACTTTTATGCCTTCGCTCTTATATCCCTGATGTTCCTCTTCAGTTGAGACTATGTTTTAGTACCAATATTAATTAAATTTTGTGTTGTTTTTTAGTAAAATCTTGAGTTAATTTACTAACTTGTTTGTATTTTCATGCCTTCTACTATTGTATAAGGCATAGCTACGCATAGGAGGGAAAGAATACCCACCAACAAGGACTAGTCACTCACTAGCTAGACCTTTAAGCCCTACGCTTGACACTGTTTACTATGCTACACCAACTACCTTGCACTACGTAACCTCTCATAATTAGCCACACACACATGTACACCACACTACACCACCACATAGAGAGAACAAATAAGCACATCGGCAAGATGCAATCTCCATTACACTAGGAGCTTGTACAATACTATAGACTATCTCACTTTAGGGCACCACCTACACAATGCACAGTACACCCTCCAATAACCACCCCCCATACAGTTACAATCTCCCAAGTTTTAAATCCTACACACTTTTGGCTCCTCTCCCTTCCAAAGGCTACCTCAAAATAATACCTAAACCTCATCATTATTGTTACAAGGATGATCTGCTCTCTAGATCTAGAGAATTTATTAGGGAGGGGGAGATTTTGCTTAAGGGAGATCTCTGCTCACCTTAGGAAAGGGAGAGAGATGTGAGTGCCACTAGCCGCCGCATAGGCCATGCACGAGGCAAAGAGTATGGAGGACCTGGTCATGCAATAATTGCCATGAGAGTTGTGCCCTAGGCAAGGGTGGTTGACGGAGTTGAGGGAGAGGGAGGCCACACCTTTGCCGAAGTGATAGGAGTGACGAAGGGAAGCAATAAGCTGGGAGTCATGGAGTCATAGTGAAGATGTAGGTGATTGAGTTATGATTGCCACGAGGTTCTAGAGCCCAATGGTCAGCAGAGATGGATGTACCAATGGAAAACGAGTGACAGAATCGAGATGGAGGTACTGGCAAAAACAAGTGACAGAGGTGAAGATGGTGACGATGGAGGTGACTAGCATGGCGCTAGAGCTTGATGGTCGACAGAGATGGAGGTGCTGATAGAAACGAGTGACAGAGTGTCAAGGACCCACTAGCCATCTATAGGTCACCACTAGTACTCCATACTCCATTCATTGTCTCGAATGAATGTTAGAGACGAAGAGCAAAGGACCCAATAGCCATCTACAAGTTGCCAATGCTCCATTCATTGTCCCAATAAATGTTAACTAGGATGCTTGGGTAGCCTGATCCGCATGTACAAGTGCAATGAACACATGCCGTATGTAGGACATAGTGCAATGTTGCCGAGAACAACACCACACTCAGAATGCTATTGCTCATATAACATCTCCACGTTATACCACGTGGAAGCATTTGGCATTAGCAGTTGTTTTCTTTTCCTCGAAGTCCTAATTTCTGCAGGACGTCTTCTTCCTAGGCGTGTCTTTCCCAAGTTTAGGTTTGCCAAAGTTACCTATAGCAAATGTTTGGTGGTTTTTATTGGCATATCTCGAAGGCAAAGTTTAAAATTAACAAACATACAACTGTGCGGTTTTACTTATAAATAGCTTGAAGTAATCGAACGAACATAAATCTATAAACATACTTGGAAAGGGTGCTAGAGGCACATTGGTCTATCAATGAACCACATGCCTACACTTATGATCGATGAAGATCTTGAAGTACCTCACAAAAAGGGTAGTTACAAATTGGTTAGCACATGTGAATCTGAGTCACACTCATTGTTCAAGTTATATGAATTTTGTGCTTATTTGTGTGAGTGAAAAAAAAACATACATAAAGTATGGTGGAGAGTTGGCACAATCCTCCCCAAAATTTTAGAAACATAAAGGAACGTGCTCTTCCCTCGTTTCCCAAATTACACTCTCGGTATCAAAAGTGGACCAAAGATACACCTTCAGTGTTGAAAGTGGCCATAGTTTGTTCGAATATAAAAGAGAGAAAAATAGCAATACCTTTATCAATCTGCGATAATGAAGTCGATGATGCGATGAGTCTCATATGATATTGTTTCACGATCTATGATTAATGTACACCTATAACTGCTACCGATGTGCATGAGTTATCTTCGACCTCGTAACGAAAGCTGCAATATGCAAAAAAAAAAACATCCAAATCAGGACAAAAATTATGCTTACAAAGCGTCTCCTGCAAGTGGCTATGGAGACAGCTTGATCAAATAGCTAAGCATAAAGAGGGCATGCTTGAAGAGATTCTTTATCGAGATATCATCTCTTGCAGTGCATTGATTGCCCAGTGTGCATGAATGAGTCGATTGACTTGATATAGTGCATTTAATTGACAAATATTAGGTGGCACTTGTGGCGGTTATGACATGTACAATAACGGCTACTGGACCAACATGGCGCACTGAGCACAGCCCTGTTCATCAACTACGCAGAGTGTGCTTCGAGATAAAGTGCTGGGACGACTCGCAGTGGTATTTGCCGGGTAGGCCCTCTTATCACGGTGACGGCCACTAACTTCTGCCCGCCCGACTACGCACTCCCCAACAATGCTGGAGGATGATGCAACCCCCCCTTGAAGCACTTCAACATGGCCTGGCCATCGTTCGGGTGAGCATCTTGCCGGTGCTCTGTACAAATGGTAATTCTTCATATATTGCATGATCAATTAATCTGATATTAGATGAAAGATTATATTGTGCTGCTAATCAGCTGGTGTAACTCTGCGCACTATGCTGCAGAGTCTCCTACGTCAAGTCATGCGGCATCAAGTTCACCAGCAACGACAACCCCAACTTCAACTTGGTGTTACTCTTCAACGTGGGTGGCAATGGGCGGTGCTAGCGGCCATTCTGATCAAGGGCTCCCGCACCATCTGGCTTCCCACCATGAGCCACAATCAGGGCTAGAACTGGTTCTAGATAAGATAGGGAGGGGGTTAGCGCCTCGGATGACAATTGTGGATCCTAATGCAGATCTAAATGCAATCACAAGGACGGAGGTTACAAATTTTATTTTATTTTTTGGTGAGAGCTTTGTCGATGGTGAGTTTGTTGCTAATTCTCATGCTCATGTCACAAAAATGGTGTGGCTTTGAATCCTTATTTTGACCAAGATGCACATTCTTGGTATCTCTCATGTGAATATACTCTTGTTTCACACAAATTTTAAAAAGCTCTAAGGTTTTTGAACCCTTAGGGTTTATTAAAAAATACAAAACCTCTTCCTCTTGACTTTTACTAGCAATGGCAAGAAGCTTTTCTGTGTGTTCCTTGCTCTCTTTGGTTGCCTACAGGTTACCTTTGCAAATAGTGGATGCTGCTTTTAGCTCTCTCTCACTCTTCACTATAGTGTCTATGTGATGGCAACTTTGGACAATGCTGCAACTTTTTCTATGCTTACTCTCCTGCTTCTTGTTTTGTTTTTCTCACAACATTACTTTATGTTTTGTTACAGTCTGCCGAACCGACTATTATTGTTGTTGCAATCTCCTTGTTTGCTATTGCACGTTTGAAATCTTCGAGCATTACCTTATTTTCTCTACACCTTACTTGTGTTAGGCCTCTTCTTGTAGCTCGACCTTCTGTGTTCTCTCTGTGTGACTACTGCCTAACAATGGAGCTCTATGAACTATGGTTGTTGTCTACCCTATGCAGATTTGGAGCCTTCTCTAGTGCTACACACTGATGATGCTATGTGCCTTGTCGAAGATGGTTGGGAACATCTTGATTTTCTTTCTCTCTATTTCTCCTACCGCCAAGCTTCTTGGCTGCTCACTGCTCTTATCTCATGATCAGATTTGGCTGCCTTTTTTGAGTGTGTTGTCAAGACTTCACTCCAGCAGCACATAGCTCTAGCATGAAATGGCAAGAGAGTAGACACAATTCTCTACACAAGAGAACATCCCTTGAGAGTGCCCCATGGCCCTATTATATAGGGGGGCCCTCAAGTGACTCTTGACTCTCCATTTCCATGTGTGACCCTTGGTTGCCTGACCCTAACCTCAACCCAAGGTTAGACCTAACCCTTGCCCCACTAGAGCATGTTAGCAGTCATCTCCTGTCTGTACACTATGTCAAGGCCTCTGTTGTGGGTGTGCCCGCCCAGTTTTGGTGTGTTCCCATTTTTCCTCACTTCCATGTATTTTTCCCATTTCTTTCAAGGTGTGGGAGGGCTGTCGGCTACCTTCATTTGCTAGCCGACTGATGTTCTCTGACCCGACTTGGTGTTCTGCCACCCTGGCCGACTAAAGATATGCTGGCCAATTGGGTTGGAGCAGGTCGTGGGCTACTATCGGCCTATTTTGTGCTGGTCGACCAGCATCCTGGGGCCATATAAAATGGCCCCTTGCCCCCCCACACTGTTAATTGTATGTTCCAGGACAGAGTTATACTAGCTTCTCTCTCTCTCTCTCTCTCTCTCTCTCTCTCTCTCTCTCTTGCATCTGTGTATTGCTCTCTACAGTAGTTGTCTTCATTTCCGTTGTGCATTCTAACATGGTATCAGATCCCCAGGTGGCTTGACGCTTGGAGATAATGGGACGTCTAGGGTTTGTTGATTTAGGTACTGATTGGAGACTGTTTTGGGCTGTACGGGGCTTGGAGATCATAGAAGGCGGCTATCATCATTGGACAACCACCTTGCATTCTATTTGCAGCCTCTTCTTCTTCTTTTTTCCCACCCACCCTCCCTTCACAAGACCTTGTGAACCCTTGAGAGATGGCAGATTTGCTTGAGATGGCTGAGAAGCACATGAAGATCCCAATACTCCCCACGTTCCTGGTGGACCGCCAGTTGGACGAGAACAACTACAGCATATGGAAGGTAATGATGGAATCTGTTTTGGAGTCTTATGACTTGGCTGATTTCATTGTTGTTGGGGTTCCACGGCCGGAGTTAGAGGACGGGGAGTTACCCTCTATTAAGAAGGAATGGGAAGCATAGGCTCAGTTATGGGATCGTGTCAATGCTAGAGTCCGTTCTTTCATCTTCCTTAATTGCACACCACAGGTGATCAATCATATAAAGTATATGATGCTGGCCAGAGGTATTTGGCAGCATTTGGCTTCTCTTTACAATAGGGTATCACCCATGAAGAGAATCTCCTTGGAAGTTCAAATGCAGGTGATGAATCCTGCGTCGACGATGCGGGAGCCCATCAACAAGCTGTAGGCTCAGCAGGAATTTCTCCAGGCATGAAAAGAGATATCATCAGAGGATATGGCCATAATGTTGATGTCACATTTTCCCTCTCAGTACTCAGCCTTTTACTCTTTGTTGATCACCAGTGGGGTGGCAGGCTTAGCACCATCACATGGGAGGAGCTCGTGCCCATGGTCTTGGACCACCAGGAAGAGCGATTCACAAACCCTCCACAAGGCGGAGGTTCTGAGGCCTTAACTGGCCAACGTCGAAAGGCTGTAATAACAACAACAAGGGCAATGATTGTGGTGGCAAGAAAGGCCACTATTGGAGGAAGTGTCCCCAGCGGACTGGGAAGAGTGCTGATTCTTCAGCTTCAGCTATAAAGACTCCAGCCTTTGTGCACTTGGAGATGTTGGGCATGGATGCTTCATCTTCTTTGAGCAAGGAGGTAGTTGGCTTCACTGTAAAGGGTACTCGGGAATGGATTGATAGTGGTGCTTCCAGCACATGACTCCTTCTCGTGACTTCTTTTTGGATCTGACGGCTAGGTTGCATTTTTATTGGCAACAATTCCACCATACCGATACATAGTGAGGGCCGGATGGAGATCATTCCCGATGGCAAAGGAGGGGGGAAGCATTCTTCTCGTGTTCTTTACATCCCAGCATTTGGTTTTCATCTGTTGTTGACAGTGCTGCATGAGGTGTGCAAGACTGGCTTCCGGGTGGAGTTTGAGGAGCATTCTGTTGCTCTACGAGACAGCGAGACTGGCCAAGTTGTTTGGGAAGGTGGCATGGAGAATGGTATATACAAACTCTCCGCACTCTTCTCCTTGATAGGTTCTCAGATTGGTGATTTGTGGCACTTTCGGTTTGGCCACTTGAATGTGGATGCACTGCGCGACGAGCTTTCCGAGACCACATGGTGGTTGGCTTGCTAGATGTTGGCAGCAAGGACACTGTAGTTCTTGCATTCGTGGTAAGCAGCATAGGGAATCTTTTCTGAAGCAGGCTTCTAGCCGGGCTTCGAAACCTTTGGAGTTGGTACACACTGACTTGTGTGGACCTAGGCAGAGTGCATCCTTGGGAGGTTCTTTGTACTTTATGTTGCTTATTGATGATTGGTCCAGATTCATATGGGTTTATTTCCTTTCACAGAAGGACCAAGCTTTTTCTTGGTTCAAGAAGTGGCATGTGATGGTGGAGAAAGAGTCTAACTTGCAGGTGAAGACTCTTTGGGCTGACAAAGGAGGATAATTTTCTTCCAATGCTTTCGTGAGATTTTGTGTGGAACATGGCATCAAGTAGGAGCTAGACAATGCAGGTCTATCGTCAGAGAATGGAGTAGTTGAATGTAAGAACAGGACTGTGGTGGAGATGGTGAGGACGATGCTGGAGCATCGTGATCTTCCTCATCCACTTTGGGGAGAGGCTGTGGATACGGCTGTCCATATCCTCAACCGTTCTTCGACGTGATCTTCCTCATCCACTTTGGGGAGAGGCTGTGGATACGGCTGTCCATATCCTCAACCGTTCTTCGACGACTTCAGTACCAAACATGAATCCCTTTGAGGCATATTTTGGTAGGAAACCTGGTTGTATGATCTAGAGAGGAACGAGGTTTTTGTCAACAGGGATGTGGTCTTTGATGAGCATGTTCCGGTTTCCACTGTTGATGAGCCACCACTTCTTAGAGACCCAGAAGATTCTAATGATGATTCCCAGTCCACTGTTCCAGCTGGATAGCCTCAGTCAATTGAGGAGGTTGAGCCCGCAGAGCTGGAGATGAGCCCCCGTAGAGTAGCAGGAGGCTCCACGTTCTGTTCGAGTACCCAAGTGGTTGGTGGACACCCTTCGAGAGTCAGGTGTCATGGAGCTTCCCTCCGAATGGACCACAGAGAGGACAGACCTCAAAGATCGCATAGAGTTTGTGATAAAAGTCATTTAGCAGAGCTTTTACAAGTAAACTTTGCTTTGATGTTTCGTATTATGCAGGACAACGAGCCCACGTCCGTCAAGGAAGCCCTTGCACAGGATACTTGGAGGAAAGCCATGTAGGTGGAACTGGATGCCATTGAGAAGAATAACACTTGGGAGTTGGTACCGAGGCCATCAAAATAGTTTGTCATCATTGGTGTCAAGTGGGTCTTTAAGACCAAGTATACGTTAGATGGGTCAGTGGACAAACACAAGGCCAGACTTGTGGCTAAGGGTTATGCTCAGCGGCCTGGCATCGACTATGAAGATACCTTTGCATCGACAGCGAGGATGACCACGATTCGGTCTGTTCTTACCCTTGCTTCTTCTTAGCGGTGGCCCGTATAAATCTGCGTTCCTTAATGGTGACCTGCACATGAGGAGGTGTATGTTGAGCAGCCTCCAGCCTTGAGGTTCCAGGATGATCAAAGGGGATGGTTTACAGGTTGCGAAAGGCCTTGTATGGTCTTAAGCAAGCTCCCAGGGCTTGGAATCAAAAGATTGATTCCTTCTTTCTACGGACTGGATTTCAGAGATCGATTGCAGATCCCAACCTGTATCTCTTTCGGGAACGCAGCATTGGTCACGTTGATCACCTTTATGTGGATGAACTCATTCTCACCGACGGTCATATGGAGCACATTGTAGTGACGAAGGCTGCCTTGTCAAAGGAGTTTAAGAGATGACCAATTTAGGTTTACTCCACTTCTGAGTCTTGGGATTGGAGATTTGGCAGACCCAAAGGGGGTTCTTTATCTCTCAGTAGTATGTTCATGAGTTGCTTTGCAGCCTTTGGGATGGAGAACTGCATGCCTATCACGTCGCCGATGGACCCGAACACGAAGCTTACAGTGAATTATCCTTGTGAGCTTGTTGATGCCTCTCTGTAGACCGGAAGTTAGTTGGTTCATTGATTTGGTTTTGCTGAACACCAGATTGGACTTGAGCTTTCATGTGGAGCTATTGAGCTCATTCATGCAGATGCCGTTTGAAGTCTCATTGGGAGCATGATTGCGGATCTTGCGGTATCTATAGGGTACGAAGGATCTTGGACTCTTTTACACCATTGGAGGTGACACAAAGGAACAAGTTCAACTCCAAGGTTGGATTGACTCAGATTGGGGAGGAGATCCAGACACGAGGAGATCCACATCAGGCTACAACTTTTCCCTTGGCTCAGGAGTGATTTCATGGAGTAGTAAGAGGCAGTCGACTATTGCCTTGTCATCAATAGAGGCAGAGTACCAGGCTGCTTGTGGTGCTGCTTGCGAGGTTGTGTGGTTGTGGAGGTTGCTTGGCGAGATTGGGTTTTCACAAAAGGATCCCAAGGTTATCCAATACGATAACCAGAGCTGTATCGCTATTACTTGGAACCCGGTCTTCCATGCCCGGACCAAGTACATAGAGATACAATATCACTTGGTTCGTGAGAAGATCTTGGTTGGTGACATCTTGCTTCTTTATTGTTCAACGGAGGACAATGCAATGGACCTCTTCACGAAGTCTCTACCTCAGGCTATGCTCCTAGGTCACTCCAGCTCGCTAGGGTTGTTTCCACATCTAGGAGTTGAGAGGGGGTGTTAGCAGTCATCTTTTGTCTGTACACTATGTCAGGGCCTCGGTGTGCCCGCCTAGTTTTGGTGTGTCCCCATTTTTCCTCACTTCCATGTATTTTTCCCATTTCTTTCTGGGTGTGGGAGGCCTGTCTCGATGACTACTTTCATTTGCTGGCCAACTGATGTTCTCTAACCCGACTTGGTGTTCTACCCTGGCCAACTGAAGATATGCTGGCTGACTGTTGGGCTGGAGTAGGTCGTGGGCTGCTGTCAGCCTATTTTGTGCTGGCCGACTAGTAGCCTGAGGCCATATAAAATGGCCCCTTGCCCCCTCACACTGTTAATTGTATATTTCGGGATTTCTTTGGTGTATATAGCAGAGTTACACTAGCTTCTCTCTCTCTCTTGCATCTGTGTATTGCTCTCTACAACAGTTGTCTTCATTTTCACTGTACATTCTGACAAAGCATGCTCCCATGCTCCCATGTTCACATGCCTAGGGTGGGTTAGCCTCCTAGTATATGCACATATAATGTGCACATAACATACTTCCCCTCTCTCAAAACATTGCAATCTTGCAATGAAAAGAAGGAAAACTGCACTGAACGTTCCCAACTGACTCCCAAGTCGAATCCTCAATTTCCCTGTCTTTCCACTTAATTTTAGCCTTAGGGATTAAGTGACTACAAAGTTTCCTTTCCTTGAATTCAAGTACCTTTTTAGGTTCATGTGGAACATAAGATAAATCTTTGACTTCAACAAGTTCTTGAGGAGTAACTGTGTTATCCTCACCTCCCAGCTTCACTTTCAGTGTGACATGAAAGACTCGATGATGAACTCTGACATGTGGAGGTAGTTTTAATTCATACGCAACCGTGCCAATCCGATGTATAACTTGGAATGGACCACAATATCTAGGAGATAATTTTGGGCACTTTCTTGTTGACAAAGTCTGAGAATCTTTAGGAACTTTCAAATAAACCAACGCTCCTGGCTCAAAAGACCAGATGAGCGTCCCCTATCAGCATAAAATCGAGCTCTATCTTGAGCACTCCTAATAGAATCCTGAGCTTGGGTCAGCATTTCTTGCATATCACGCAAGAAATCCCTCGATGCATGAAGCTTAATGTCCTTAAGACTGACATCAGCAGGTGCCCTGGGTTGATATCCATACATAAGAATGAACGGACTATAACCAGTAGTCGAATGCTTAGAACTGTTATAGGCAAGCTCCATCATTGGAAGATATTTTTCCCAACTCGATGGTTTTCTAGAGACATATGCACGAAGCATATTCTCTACAATCTGATTCACACGCTTTGTTTGCCCATCAGACTGCGAGCAGGTGATTAGAGGAAGTCATACTCAAAGTAGTTTCTAATTTTTTGAAAACTTCCTACCAAAAATGAGCCTTGAACTTAGAGTCCAAATCACTCACAATATTAGAATGTAGACCATATAATCTTAACAGTTGCTCGACAAATTGGTAAGCCAATTTCGATGCTTTAATTGTTGTCTTTGTGGGTAAAAACCTAACCATCTTTATTAATCAATCCACGACTACCCAAATGACATCGTGACCCCTACTGGTACGTGGAAGTCCCGTAATGAAATCCATGGAAATACTTTCCCACTTTCAAGACGGAATATCCAAAGGATGTAATAACCCAGCAATTTTAAGGCGCTTTGCCTTATTAATTTGACACTAATGACATTTGACCACGTAATTCTAAAAAAAATCCTTCATTTTTGGCCAGTAAAAAGTCCTTCTAAACCAAAGCCAAGGTATGTTGAATGCCCGGATGTCTTGCCGATGGTGCATCACGGCACTCAAATAAGATCCTCAGTTTAATTTTTTGCACATCCGGTATGCAAACCTTATCATTTCAGAATAAAAGACCATTCCGAATAAAAAATTGGTTGGCTTTTTTTTCATTCACCAAGTTTTGATCTGCCTCAAAGTTGGACCCTGATTTTGCCAAATTTCAATATTTTTCAAAGAAAATATATGTACTACATTTTCCCATGAGTAAATCGTATAAGTTAGAAGTAATTTCCGTAAAGCTAAGTTCATTAACTTCACCAAATCGACTCAACACATCAGCAATGCTAATCAAGCTATCTTTTCTATATTTAATCATGAAATCAAAATCCTGCATCAACTCAGCCCATCTGGCCTTTCTACCTTTCAAGTTCGGTTGATCATCTCACAAATGAACTATAAAGATTGATGATCTGTCAAGACCATAAACTGAGACTCGTAGAGATACTGTCTCCATGCCTTTAAAGCATAAATGATTGCATACAACTCTTTCTCTTGCACTAGGTATCTAGTCTGTGCATCATTGAGTTTCTTACTCTTTCTCGAAGGCCACAAGCTTCCCATCTTGGAACTGTAGAAAATATGAAAAGAAGAGCAGACTAGAAATGAAACAAGAACAAAAATGAAAGACAAAGAGTTACCTTGAGATGAGTGTAGACAAGACACAAGATTGATACTTTCATTGATGTGACACCTACAATTTATAGGTGAGAAGTACATGATTGAGTAGACTCACTTATGGGATAAATGTAGAGGTACCACATGGCACTAGACTCAAGACACAAAGACTCAACTGAAACTAGACTAGAGAAATAGTACACCTAGTGTGCACTTATTTCCAACACCCTCCTTAAGTGGACACTAGGAGGAAGACAAAAAGACAAGACTATGACATGACAAAAGATAAGACCAAGACAGAGAGACTAGACAAGGATTGAGAGACAAGCTAGAAGACAAGATGGACAAGACTAGAAGACAGACATAAAGACTGACAGACTGAGAGACAAGACATAAGACATGACAGACAAAGATCCTGAGACACCCCTCCTCAAGTGATATCCTCATATGGGTCCACAAGGATAGGGACAAGATGGATCTAAAACAAGACACAGTCAGATTGATAGACAGATAGACAGACAGACAAGACTAGATAGACAGAAGACTGACTGTAGACAAACAGATGGACCTTGAAGACATCCCCTCCTCAAGGGCAATCTCTGCCTCTCGGGTAGGGACAAGAGAGAGGTCCTAAAGCAGAATGAGTAAGACATAGAACCCCTTGACCTACATCATCGGCGGTGGTCAAAGTGGTAGACAAGAAAGATGAAGTAATTAGAAAGCCCACTCCTCATCATATGAGGAATGAACAGCAAGATCTGCTGATGTAGATGCTTCAGCAACATGGGCTGAGGTAGATGCAAGGGCTGATGTAGAGGTTTTAGAGTAGTAGTCCTTCTCCCGGTGATTATCACGGCCACAAATGGTGCATGGATGAGCCTTGAAGCAGTCCTTCTCCATATGATTAGTTTTTCCAGAATGCGTGCAAGGCTTTCTTACCTTAGAACTTCCTTTCTTTGCTAAAAATGCAGTGTCAGTTACCTTTTGTTGTTGAGTTCTTTCCTCTTCTTGGAGAGCATTGATGATACCTTCAAGAGTAGGATTATTGTGATACTTGAAGGTAGTGACAACAGTAGCATAGGTGTCAGGTAAGCTTTTGAGAAGCACAGCAATAGCAATATCTTCGGAGATGGGAGACTTCACTGATGCAAGCTAAACCATAAGACTGCAAAAATAATTGACATGAGAGGCTATAGTAGCTCCCTCCTGCATATATAGATCAAAGAATGAGATCATAAGTGCAATCTTAGAGTTTTTAGAGCGAGGTCCAAAAAGGGTATCCAAAGTGATCCATGCTCGAGAAGCAGACTGTATGTCGGTTGAATGTAATCATCTCCAAGACCGAGCAAGATGATAGCATAGGCTTTGTCATTCTTGGCAGTGGGAGCATAAGTGATAACTTGCTCAATGTCGGAATCTTCGGGAGCAGCATGGTGAACAACGTCCCAAAGACTTTCTTTCATAAGATGGCACTTGATTTTGATTTGCCAAGTATGAAAGTTAGACCCATTGAATTTGTCGATAGACATGAGAGAATGAGTAGAAGAGGCCATGTGGGAAGGTCTTACCTCTTGCTAAAATGCAAGGGCAGTGTCTATTCCCTTACAAGATTGCAGAAATGAAAGAAAAGATCCAAACTGTTTTTAGAAGCCGGCTCTCTCACCACTTGTCAAGGCCATAGCATGTGACAGCCCATCGAAGCATGAGGAACTAGCAGTTTGCAGATATGAGGATAAGAAAAGGACTGACCAGCAAACTGAAGGAGACAATGCACAGTACCTTGTAGACTCTTCAAGAGGAAGCGATGGCAGAACTGAATGCAGCAAATAGCTCGTTAACAGGAGGAAAGTCGATCTGCAGCTGCCTCTAGATGATGCGCACCCTTGAGTCGATGAAGAAGGCAGCCAAAGGAGAGCAAAAGCAGCTCCACGAAAACGAGCTGTATGAGCCTGAACACATACAGGAGTCCGCAGAGCAGCTACTAGAAAACAGGCCGGAACAGGGCAGACAGAAAGTTCAGGCTGGCGGGCCTGTTCAGAATGTGAATAGGCTGGTCCTAAAAGCTGAGCGCAGCTAGGGAGATGGTGGCCTGAAGATATGGCGGGCAACATAGGGCTGCGCTGAATTGAGTGGGACAGCTTGGAGAGAATGGCGAAAGCTCAGAGGAAAAACAGGGAAACCCTAAAACCATGGCTCTAATACCATGTAGAAAATATGAAAACAAGAGCAGACTAGAAATGAAACAAGAACAAAAATGAAAGACAAAGAGTTACCTTGAGATGAGTGTAGACAAGACACAAGATTGATACTTTCATTGATGTGACACCTACAATTTATAGGTGAGAAGTACAAGATTGAGAAGACTCACTTATGGGATAAATGTAGAGGTACCACATGGCACTAGACTCAAGACACAAAGACTCAACTGAAACTAGACTAGAGAAATAGTACACCTAGTGTGCACTTATTTCCAACAGGAACAAAGCTGCGCCTACCGCAAAATCACTAGCATCAGTCTCTACAATGTAAGGTCTGCTAGGATCTAGTAAGGCTAACACAAGAGCATCTCGAACTTTATATTTCAAAGTATCAAAAGTTTCATGTAGCTTCTCATTCCACTCAATCGGAGAATTAGACTTCTTATTTTTACCCTTAAGAAGGTTAGTAAAAGGCACTATCAACTTTGAATAATCTTTGATAGATTTTCGAGGAAATACCACAAAACCTAAGAAAGATCTTAACTGCTTGACCGTACGTGGAACTGGCCATTCCAAAACCTTTTGGATGCGATCCAAATCTATACTTAAGCCATCTCGAGAGATCTTATGACGATCCAAGTATAACAATTCCTTTTTAAAGAAATCATACTTATATAATTTATAACATAGTTTCTCCTTCCTGAGCCTTCCTAGAACCTCTTTAAGATGATTCTCATGCTCAGTCAAAGTTTTACTGTATATCAAAATATCATCTAAGAAAACCACAATGCATTTTCCTAACAGATCCTGAAATATATCATTCATCATCTGTTAGAAAGTTGCTGGTGCATTAGTGAGACCAAAGGGTAACACTAAAAATTCATAATAGCCATAACGTGTCCTAAAAGCAGTTTTAGGAACATCTTCCTCTGCAATACGGATTTGATGATAACTGGTTCACAAATCAAGCTTAGTGAAATACTTAGCTTCTTACAACCTATCAATAAGATTATTTGATGTAGGCAACAGGTATTTCTTCTTAATTGTAACCTTGTTAAGACGTTTGTAATCAATACACATCCGCCAGATACCTTGATCTTTTTTCTTAACTAGGAGTTGGTGCAACCCAAGGGGACTTACTTGGTCTAATTTGACCCATCCTCAAGTATTCAGCTAGTTGCTTTGCGACCTTATCTTCCTCAGTTTGGCTATGCCTATATGGAGGAATACTAACAGGTTCTACACCCGGTACTAGCTCAATTTTATGGTCCACCTCTCGTTTAGGAGATAATCCACACATGAGGTAACTCATCAGGAAATACATCTTGAAATTCACTCTTAATGGAATTTAACACTTTACTTTCCTAAACATCTAAAGAAATAATGTTTACATCAAAATGAACACATGAAGACACTGGATCCATAACCAATTGGAAAACTCTTAATGGAATTTAACACTTTACTTTCCTAAACATCTAAAAAAATAATGTTTACATCAAAATGAACACATGAAGACACTGGATCCATAACCAATTGGAAAAGTTCATAGTTAAAAAGATTTTCCATTAGCTCAAGCTTATCAATAAAAGTTTCCTTGGATACAACAATGTTTTCCTTAAGAGAGTAACAAGGTTTCCATTGTGATGGAAAGACATCAAATGTTTGACGCAATTAACAGAAAAATCCTTATTTTTTTAATGAAACCATTCTATCCCTAAAATGATGTCTACATGACCCAAGCTCATGACATGAGAATCAAGTCTATTTGAGTACAACTGAATGTCTAACGGTAGTTTTGACACCTTCTTCTCCCAGAATTGGACTTGTCCTCCAGCCATCCTAACCTTGTACATGTGATCATTATGTGTGGTTTCCAGCTTCATCCTCTATACCACAATGTTGTCACAATAAAATTGTGAGTACTACCAGGATCAAACAAAATATGAACCTGATGTCTATTTATTGATCCATAAACATGAAATAATTCATTTGGACCAAAAACGTCTTTACTAAAAGTACAATATGAACATTGGCTTCCTTCAAGATGCGTAATATTGACTTCAAAAATTTTACCTTGAAGTTCTGTAATGTGTACAGATTTCTTTGGTATGAACTTTGTCGGTGCCGCCTTTTATCCAGGTGGCGCTGAAGGTGTTGTAGCTCCATTCAAAGGATAGAATTTCTTCGTGTGTTCCTTTTCCTTGCACTTGAAACACGTGATGTTATCCTTATTCACAATTTTTTGCTTCTTGCTGGCGTTGTCAGAATTTTTTGGTTTTGGTATGAAAACCAACTTTCTTTTTTGTCCACTATTTGAAAAAGTGAACGTGAATTTCTTTTCATTTGACGATGGTTTTGAAGTGTTGGCACTGACCATAGTCTTATGAAAAACCTGAGCTGCCTGAATAGTATCCACAACCGTTTTGACCTTGCATTTTTTTACCTCGTACTGATAGTCACAAGCTAGACCATTGATGAAAATCCCACTCAAGGTACAATCATCAGAGTTGGATTTGGCAGCCAATTATCTAAACTTCTACACATAATTGTCAAAAGACTGATTTCCCATGCTATTTTTAACAAGCTTGGCAATTATTTCGAATTTATCCTCTAGTTGGAAAACTCTTTTTCAAAAGCTTCCTTGAAACTTTGCCAAGTGGTAGAAATGGAATCTTCTTTGAGATCCTTCCACCAAGTTAATGCCTTTCCTTTTAATAACCCTTGCGCTATCTGCAGCTTTTACGCATCAGTGAATGGATGAAAGGCAAAATGTGTAGTCCACCTATTGAGCTAGGAATCTACATATTCTCGAGTTTTCTCCTTTTTCTCACCGTCGTACACCTTTGGTGCAAATGACAGAGCAATTGCTTTGGTAGGAACAGGAGGTGCCGCCACAAAAGAGCTTTTTGCAAAGTCAAAATTTGCATCTTTAGTGACTCCATCTTGTCATGGCATTTGGCAATAGTTGCCTCTAGATGCTCTGTCACTTCCAAAAATTCACTCTTTCCAACAACCTCCTCTTCCTCAAGTTGGAATTTTAGATCTTCCCTACTTGAGTTGGGATGATCACTCATCTCATCGACATTATCATTGACTGAGAAGTCAATATGAGCCATGGTAATAAAGTTATTTAAAAATCATGATTCACTCGAACCAACTTCACTTGCTCACTTTTGAACAAAATGATCTAGCAAATCAATTCGCTAGAACTGACTGCACATAAGAAAAAATGCTTTAATTAGCATTTGGTGGCTAAACAACGATAAAAAAGTCATGAAAACACCATCTAGAATTAATCCAAACAAAAATAACTACAAATACGAGGCACACTCGCATTAATTATATGTAAATAACCCGCATCTATCTAATGTAAGTACGTAAAAAACATACTTCAACACTAAATAACCCCCCAAAATATTAAATTCTCAAGAAAAAAGAATTATCATAATTTTTTTCCTAATTTTCTAGGGTCTCAAATTTACTAATTTTGAACTCCATCAAATTCTATCTTATGGCACTCCAAATCTAATTTTTTCTAGAAAATTTTAGCAATAAAATTTACCAAAATACAATTGATATTTCAAAAATACCAATTTCTAGGATTTCTAAAATAATATCTAGATTTTTTCTAATTTTTGGTAATTATTAAAAACAACTCAAAGAATCCCATCAATCACGAAATTTTTCAATTCCACTCGACAATTCTCAAATCCAATCAAAATTTATAATTTTAATCAATTTACTAATTTTTTGGGCAAAAAAAATAGATTTTTGAACAGTCACGGGTGCCCGAATGGACACACCACATGTCGGTCACCAAAACCAGATATTCCAAAAAATTAAAATAACCTGTCTAATTTTCCACTAATTTTTAGATTTTTTTGGAATTTTTATTGCACCTTGAACACATTAGAATACGAACAGTAAAAACAATAAAATCAAAACCCGAAAGGTCATCCCTGAATACGAAAAGTCAAGGGTTGCAGCAGTAAATGAAGAGAAAAAGAAAACCCGGAATTTAGAAGGTCAAAAGAATTCTAGAACTAGAAAAATGAAAGGTCTTAAGAGATTTGTTTTTTAAAAATATTGGAAAATAATTTTTTAATTCTCTTAAAAAAAGCTTTAATCAAAAGCATTGTAAAGCTTTTAAAAAAAGCTAATAAAGCTTTTAAAAGCTTAATAAATTTTCTTTTGGAAGAAAATGTGGGGGGAAGGGGGGGGCGCTATGCACCGGCGGCCTGCAAAAAAATCCCCCTCCCGCTCCCCTGTGTTTGATTTCGCAACAAGGGAGAGGGGGGAGCATGGCTTCCCTTCCTCCTTCCCTTCCTCCTTCCCTTCCCTGTGTTTGATTTCGCAACAAGGGAGAGGGGGGAGCATGGCTTCCCTTCCTCCTTCCCTTCTCCATCTCCACACCCTCTTCCATCTTTTCCCTCATCTCCTCTTCTCTTCCATACTGTTAATCATGGAGATTATCCACTAATCAAGTTGATTAATCACTAATTGTATTTATACACTAATTATTATTAATTACTTAATCAAACCTACCCACATAAGGGGTGTTCCCATGGTGGAAGAGAAAATATGAGAGAAAATTCCGATTTGACAGATAGGAATTATGCCACGCACATGGGAGTGAACCCGATGCATCAACATGCTGCCCCCTATTTAATTTCAGCAAAAAATCAACAGAAAATTGATAGCATGCCCGTAGGAAACTAGCAAAAAATGCATTAAAAATACCTTTTTTTAAACCATAAAATCTCTTTAAAATTCCTAAATTATTAGAAAAATTCCTAAAAATTGTAGAAATTTAGGGAATCCTTTCTACCAAAAAAATACCCACAATAGCATGTGTGGTATTTTGGTAAAAAATTCCATAAAATGCTTATTTTAACCATAAGAAGGCATTAGCAAGGGCACCCATCCTAAGATCCCCCAACTGGGATCTAATTTGTCATGTGCATATCAATGCTTTAGCATCAAGGGCGCACCTCGAGGAGACTGCATGACATAAGAAGACCCAAAGAGGCTATAGACCACCAAGCATATAAATCTTTGTAGATGATGCAACCAATCTCCATGATGCAACCAAAATAGAAACACTCATGAACCTACTCACCTTGAGTTGGAGTTCCCCCAAGAATACCATCTAGTAGCCTTTGTGTACACGAGAGCTAGCCTTAATGTTTTGTCTTGGGAGAATAGACCACCCACCCCTTGAGTTGGAGTTCCCCTAAGAATACCATCTAGTAGTCTTTGTGGACACGAGAGCTAGCCTAATGTTTTGTCTTGGGAGAATAGACCACCCACCCCTCACCCCCTCCGCACAGCAACTATTGCCATAGTAAACAATTATTAATCCATGATGGCTGTCGATTGTTTTAAAGCTGTAACGTACAAGTTTTATGTAACCCCTATAGGTACAATGAGAGAGAGAATCATCCTTGAAAGGGTATGGATTATGGGCAACGGATTATATAATAAGCAGCAGGAGAAGAAGGATTGTAATGCTCGAGCTCCCCTATGAAATGGTTACCATACCCTTGGTGGATGCTGGCATCCTAAACCTACCAACATCACAAGCCTCACCCCTTACAAGCCACCACCTCTCAGGTAATCTCAAACACTACACAACACTCACCTCGTCTTGTCGATTAACCCCTTGAACCATTATAGAGATCCAAAACCTTGCAAGAGGCCAAGACGAAGACCACCCCCCAAACTTCAACTTTAATAGACCTTAGGGGGGAGCACTAAGAAGGAGTGGGTAACCAAGGGTACCTTGGCTAGCCAAGGCAGATTTGATGCCCAAGAAACCACCATTTGGCCCAAAGCCCAACCATGAGTAGAGATTTGCCAAGTGGGAGCCCCATGCAAAAGAGTTGTACCAAAAACATGAGCCTCTTGGATCCCATTAAGTTGTTAAGAAGCTTAGGGCTTCTATAAAGAAAACCCATCTGTTTAGGTCCCAAAAACCTCACCGTCAAACCAAAAAGATCTAAATGATAGCCTTAGTACCCAATATCACCTCATAATTTGACACTTCGTTAGGTCTTGAACCCCTCCTTGAATGGCAAATCCAAATGGGTGTGTAGTCTATTTAAAACCACTCCATTCATTAACATATTTTCACCCTCTTGACCGATCGTAAGACCTCACCGTCAAACCAAAAAGATCTAAATGATAGCCTTAGTACCCAATATCACCTCATAATTTGACGCTTCGTTGGGTCTTGAACCCCTCCTTGAATGGCAAATCCAAATGGGTGTGTAGTCTATTTAAAACCACTCCAATATCATTAGTCTATTTAATCTTAGTACCCAATATCACCTCATAATTTGACGCTTCGTTGGGTCTTGAACCCCTCCTTGAATGGCAAATCCAAATGGGTGTGTAGTCTATTTAAAACCACTCCATTCATTACCATATTTTCACCCTCTTGACCGATCGTAAGGCACATTTCCATCTTACCTATGTGAATAAGCACCTGCATGTTGTAAAATGACATTGGAACATATAAAGCAAACTATATGCTTAGTATCAAATAGGGAAAGTCTACGAACTTATTATACATAGGTGCTCAAGACTAGTAATAGAGACTGGATTATTTTTAATTTGGGCCGGCCTAGTGTGAAAAATAGTTATTTGTATATATGTCTTTTTTGACAATAAGTAATGGACGATCATTCCCTTCTTGTAATAGTTTTCTTGTGAGCTCTCCTTGTTTCCTTTTCTTGCTTGCTTACATGTTATTGTATTCTTGCTTGCTTGAATGGTGGATGCATGCTAGATAGGTTTGATTATATGTTTTTATCTTGCATTAGCTTCTTCTTCTTCCCCCAACTCTTGTGAGAGAGGAGGATCATCTCTTCTTGCCTCCATATAGGCACTCTCTCTTTATCCCTTTGGCAAGGAGCATTCTAGTGTGACAACGAAGTGAGGACATGATAGATAAGCTAGCGCACCCATAATGAGAAGTTGCAATTGGCAGCTCAAAGGGAAGACCCAACAACACGCTTTAGCAAGGCTAAGGTAAGCTTTTGACTTGAACATAGTTGGCACTACATTGTTGGGGACTAGCCTAGGGCTTAGCTCTGTTTTTCTATCCATTCCAAGCTATTGGGATCACCCTGATATATATTGTCCGATGTTGATTAGGAGGTCACACTTCAAAAAACATACAATTTTGGAGCATTAGATGTGTTTGTCGGTTGCTTTTGATTTTGATTTAAAGTTTGTTTTGGTGGCTAGGGGAGAAGTACCACAACAATGCAAATTTTGAGCCTACATCGTCGTTGCAAAGGCCAAATTCGCACTGTTCTGGCACAGTTTAGATTTCTTTAAACAAAGTTTCGGTCTATCCTTCTAGTCATTTAGTCTCTCACTAGTTTCTTAATTTGATCGCTCTATGTTTTTCCTCAAAAGGTTTCCTCCCCAATATTATTTCTCAAATTTATTGTACAAATATCTTACGTGTGCATCCCCAAGATACAAGCACAATTTCATAGGATGATTGTCTCAACATGTGAGGATATTCAAACCACTTCTATGGCTAGCAGAGATGATTGATTCATCCTCATATGATAAACAATCACTTGTTTCAATCCCTTGATAGTTAACCTTTGAAAAATAAATCCTAAGAACTAGGATCGGCTCTAATACTACTTGTAAGGTTCCCCTCTTCCAAAATAGAGGAAACACTTAAGATAGTCCACTAAGTCTTATCTTGGAGAAAATTTCCTACTCATCGATACCTTGACCATGCAGAGATTCAAGGATACGATTCATAGGTAAGACCTAGTTCTATCCCGCCGCCCCGCAGGGAGAGCGTGGTCTTCTAAAAGTCAAATCACCCATAGGGTAATTGATCATAATTTGGGCAACTACGAGTCTTGATTCCTAGAGACAACGCTTTTTTCCTCATCCATGCAAGGCACAGCCGTTGGCCTAGTCTTCTAGACTAGAATTGCCCGAGAGCCTATTTATCTGGCGTAGGGCTTTCACTTAATATGTTGGAAAGATACCCAACTAATCGGGTCCACCCGTCCGTAGGATGGTGCCGTTGGGGCATTCCATCCTCCCACTTTCCACCCTACTCACACGTCAATTTGTTTTTAAATTAATCCTACCACACTATTTGACATAAATAAACATGTTCCTTAATTAAGGCCCTTTTCACAAGGTTCGTTTTATAAAATAGCCTTTTTCCATAGTACAATAATGCCAAAGACAAGATTTATAAAAAAGATTTATACATGAATCAATTCCATACAAGCTAAACTGGCTCTCTTATTCTTTTCCTTTATACTGCCGATGATCTATACATGAATCAATTCCATACAAGCTAAACTGGCTCTCTTATTCTTTTCCTTTATACTGCCGATGATCTATAATTCGGCCTTTCAGCCTCTATATGCTGGGCAAAACCCTACAGGACCATACACCTCATCGTCGGCTGCCGCCGCTGGTGGCAAGGACTCTACCCGGCCTGTCGCCCTCTCAGGCTCCGTCGCGCTCGATCCTCTCGCCCCTCAGAGGGATGTCTACGCACTAGGGTGGGCTAATTCACCGCACTAGCCTGGGCCCTCAGAACTAGATTTCTCAACCCTCCCTTTATTATGGCTCCCCACTAAGTGGTCCTCACACCACTGAGTGGGTAGGGCGCTCCCCACGGAGGGTACCCTCTCAGAAAGTCCAAAAAGCATTCCTAGAAATTCTAAAAGCTTTCACCCAACCAATGTAAAACCCCCTTTTTGGTCATAGCTAATTCACCTTCCCACTTCACACACTCAAAAGTCCAAAAAACACCCCCAGAAAGTCTAACAACTTTCACCCGACCGGTGTAAAACCCCCTTCCAGGGTCATAGCTAACTCAGCTTGCCACTTCACACACACGTAGCACTAACACGACATTACTCAAACACGATGACCGTGTACTTACTTAAAACTAAGAATTTAATACATTGCACAAGGAACCTTCACCCACACACCACGGCAGATGAAGCCACTTCCACATCATCACCCCTACGTAGGGAGACTCGACAATGTCCCTCACCATTCGGGATGGTTTGCTTCCTTGATCCTAAAATGATGTGTAGCATCTAAGGATGCCTCATTCATGCCCAAGTAAACCCCCCCCATGGCAACATCTTTGGGGTCACCTACTTGTCTATCAAATGTCATGTAGTGCTCCATTCACCCAAAGTAGGCCCTTACCTTAACAAGGTTGGCGTCAAGGCCTTCCCATAACCAATCACCATGGGTCTCTGATCTTCCTCTTACCCTGCACATTGAGTTCTGCCATAATATGGACAATTCAGGGGAAGTTGGATCACTTTGTCAAATCCTACTCTATGAGGATCTCATACAAATCCCTACATCTCACAGACCATGTATCCAAATTATGGCCGAGGTTCACACTAACAAGATAGCCTCCATTGCAATGGGGCTAAATTTGACAACATCATAATCATGAAATGGTTGCCACCGTCCCATATGCTCACCTTCCTTAATCACCAAAAGGCTCGATATACTGAGACACAATAGGGTGTCCCTTACCATCCTATAGCCAAAGCTGCTTTTTCTGGCCAATTGAAAAATTGTGTCGAAGCCTTTACCACCATTGAACTCTAAAGCACTTACAAGAACCCGACAGGTAAGGTGCATTGTATCCATATGCTCACAAAGATCCCCTACGCCGCGCCCAGCCCATTCCTGACTAATAATGTAGTGTCTCACTAATAATCCCAAGCCCTAGCCTCTCCCAAGGAAACACAAATGGGAGACATCCTAAAACCCATCCATTTCTTCACCACATCTAGCCATTGAGGAACCTTCAAGTGTCCCCACGTCGTTGTGGCCCCCAGACAATCGTAACCTTAAGCTCTCACAGCAACCATCCCCATTCCCAATCCTTTATGGGCCCATATTCGGTATAAAACCCTTGTCAAGGGGTACCACACACAAGCTGCCAAATTCAAAGTGACGAAGAAAGCAATGTGTTGGAGTTTTCACCAAAAGGAGCTTCTACAATGACCCACCTTTTTCTTGATTTCCATGCATGACACCTGTAATATATTCACCAAATCTATAAATAATAGACACATATGCACCATTTTTTCAAGAACTTGCATTGTGCCGCATCATCAATAGTAGCCATCCAGGTACATCTCTGGATAGGAGGACCATGGCGAATGCAAGCCTAGTCCATGGTATGACCCATCGCTTGGATCTTACTCAAATCAACTAAAAAAAATCCCTTGGCCTCGCATTCGACCACACCAACTCTTAGTCCACCATGCCTCTACCCCCCGGGGGCTTCCTAATGCAAAATCTCTTAAGCCACAAAGGCCACTCGGGTCCATTTATAGCTCTAGGCAAAGTTCATTACCATTCGCCAAGGAAAGGGATGTCAAGTAAATGTCAAAGAAAGCAACAAAGAGAGTCAAAGAAAGCAATTGAGTTAGAGAAGTCTTGATGTTTGAGGAGTGCACACACATAGCCACACCTTCTTCCCTTTACCCATGCCCGTTACCTGCATATTTCACCTACAGCCACCATCGTAATTTTTCCACATCTTGCATCTCTCATGATTTGCACACATACATGCACTTGCACCTAACCTCACCAACACTAACCCTCCTCCAAGTACATCTCTAGATGGAGGAACCATGGGCAGGTGTAAGCTCAGCCCATGGTATGACCCAATTTCTTGGAGAACCCTTGACCTTTTAGGTGCCTCTACCAAGGAGCTTTCATGCATGCAACCTCCACCAACAAGCTTTCATGCGTGTAATCTTTTAGGTGCCTTCACACCAATGAGCTTTCATGCATGCAACCTCTCCTTTGATTTCACTTCCACACCTACACAACTTTTCTCTAGATCATGTATTTGCCTTGTCTCTCTACATCACGCTATGAGAGATTTGGACATAAAATACCCTAGATGTTCTTGACCGTTATCTACCTATGCACCAATGATGGGGTGCGGACCGCTTCTCCCCATTACTTAATTTTGAAGGGTCCACACCACTTCCGCAACCAATTGAGGCCTAGCATGAAGAGACTCTACATCACCCAATAACTTTCCATGTCGCCTCGACACTAGGCTACCTACCACCAGGGCTACTCAAATCTTCTTACTAATTTGCCCCATATCTACGGATCGACGGTCCCGCACCATACCACTTAACCTCATATGCCAACTTCATATTGTATCCAAAACCATCCTCACCTTTCCACATTGACGATGATGACATAGTCACCATTAGGAAGGGGGGTAAACCACTCCATAGGGTTTAACATGGTTTCACTTGCCCAACCTACCGTAATGCACTTTTTCCTCTTAATCGCTCAAACAAGCACTTATTAGCGTTGGAAAATATAAATTAGGCTTACCTTGTGCCAAATTTCAAATAGGAAAAGTCTACAACTCCATGTATACACTCTCTTAAGACTAGTAATAGAGGCCATACCATTTTTAAGTTAGTGTGAAAGCTAGTCACTTGTATATAAGTCATTTTTTATAATAATCAATACACAATCATTCCCTTGTTGCAATAGAATACTTGTGAGCTCTCCTCTTCCCTCTTCTTGATTACTTATATACTATTGGATTCATGCATTCTAGATGAATGCTTGCTTGAATAGGTTTTCTCTTCTTTCCTTTTATAACAGAAAACCATCACAAAGGACCATCTCTATTTGCCTTCCTCTAGGCAAAGATAGCTCTCCCTTTACCCCATCA
The DNA here is from genome assembly GCF_041138505.1 of Cibotium barometz. Classification (NCBI taxonomy): domain Eukaryota; kingdom Viridiplantae; phylum Streptophyta; class Polypodiopsida; order Cyatheales; family Cibotiaceae; genus Cibotium; species Cibotium barometz. The sequence continues at coordinate 47,764,733 of NC_141046.1, forward strand.
ATAAGAAGCATTCTGGTGTGACAATGGAGTGAGGATACGATGTGTATGAGCTAGTGCACCCACATCAGAAAGGTGCACTTGCTCTAAGGCAAGACCCAATGACATATGATTTGGTAAGTCTACAGTAAGCTCTTGACTTGGACAAAATCAGAGAGAATCTTCCTCTTAATATCCTTAGTATGGGGAGTACATAGCCTTTTATGATAAAATATGCATCCATTCTTCAAGGTGAAGCCTTCCGATGTAAGGTCTAAGATGTAGTGGAATTTAGGAATGCTCGCTGAAGGGGAGGTGTTAAAATGCATGTCTCTCTCTTCCTCATGTTAAAGATGGGTTGAGAGAAATTCCACTTTAAGCTCTTGTGATCAATAGAATCTACATCCTTGTACGGAATGTAAATTCACTTTAAGCTCTTAGAATTTAGCACGTAATGTATCTACAGCTAAGTACATGAACCATGACCAAAAGCTCCAAATCATCATGGTAGGGTTGAAGCTTTTGAGATTAATCATATGCAAGTGGATGGCCTTGTTGCATCATCAAGACAACACCAATAGCAATAGTGCTAGCATCAGTCACACCACCTCCCAAATGGTTCGTTAAATTTTGGAAGCCTTTAAAGGTATAGGTTAGCAAGAAAAGCTTCTCAAAACTACTTTGGCATCGTATCATCCATTGGAAAGGTAGCTCCTTCTTGAGCAAAAAAGTAGGCGATGCTACACGGCTACCTCGGCATGGTTTTTTACAAAGATTCTACACCATCTTGTTAAACCCAAGAAGCCTCTAATATCCTTGGTTAACTTGGGAGTGTGCTAATCATAGCTTGGATCTTAGCAATATCTAGAGTTAACCCTTTCCTTAAAACTACATAACCACGATACTCAACCTTGTCTCAGTGAAGAAGGTACATTTACTCTTCCTTGCATATAACTTATACTAGCTTAGAGTGTCCAAAACCTTCCTTGAATGCATTTCATGCTCTTGTTTATCCTGAGACTACACCAAGATATCAACAAACAATATGAGCATAAAATCATCTAACTACTCTCAAAAGATATTTGACATCAGTCTATTAAAAGTAGCTGGAGCATTGATTAATCCAAAAGGTATCACCTTAAATTCATAGTGACCGCAGTGGGAAAGTAGTAGGAGTAACCATCCAACTACTCTCAAAAGATATTAGACATCAATCTTCTAAAAGTAGCTAGAGCATTGGATAATCTAAAAGGTATCACCTTGAATTCATAGTGACCATAGCGGGAATTGAAAGTAGTTTTTGGAAGTCCTACTCATGTATCCTTATTGTGGTAGTACCTTAATTTCAAGTCTATCTTGATTAAATACTTGGCACCATGCAAACTATCAAAAATCTCATCGATGCAAGGAGTAGGATATTTATTTTTCGGTTAATGCCTTGACACAGAGTCTTATTAAGGCCTCTATAATCCACACACAGTCTTAGGGTGCCGGATTGGGAATAGAATAGTTATTCTTAAGTGTATTTGGCTAAGGTCTATATAACCCACACATAGTTTTAGATTGTTGTCTTAGGAATAGAATAGTTATTCTTGGGTGTATTGGTGGTTAAGGCCTCTGTAACCCACACATAGTTATTCTTGGGTGTATTGGTGGTTAAGGCCTCTGTAACCCACACATAAACTTAAGGTTCCATCTCTTTTCTTCTGGAAGAGGATAGCTCCCCATGGCGACACACTAGGTTGAATAAACCCTTGATTAATTAACTAAGATAGCTACTCCTTTAGCTCAATTAACTAGGTTGAATAAACCCTTGATTAATTAACTAAGATAGCTACTCCTTTAGCTCAATTGCCTCTAGGACTGATGTTTTATAAGCTCTCTTACACACTAGAGGCTCTAGTTCTATCTCACGATCAATCTCCCTACTATGAGGTGGTAATTTAGCAAGCTTTTCTAGGAATAGGTGTGCATACTCACTGAGCCATTGAGGTTCTCATTTTGGGGACTTTTCATCAACTTTATTTAGTTTCACAGCATACAAGGCTAATCCTTTTCGAAGACCTTTAACTAGACAGGATGCTTTAACCACATACAACATGGCCTTACCATGAATCCTAATTCTTGCACTCTGCTCGAGTATGCATCCAGGAAAGAGACATGACTTGACTTGCAATGAATGTCAACATTATTCTTACCAAGCATGCCTAAGATGCCATATAATATTCCCAAAGGAATAACTTTGAAATCTTGAGAGAGGTGGAGTGGCCACCATTAAGGAGAAATGGAATCTCATCTGTCTTTGACTTGGAGGACGTCCCACTGGCCATTTCTACCTTTAATGACTTCTTAGTTTCTCTAGCCTTAATACCAAGCATTTTTAGACATTGAGGAGAGAGAAATGAATGCAAGCTACATAAATCAATCAAAAGACGAAAAATTTTACCTTTGAGGGTTTCCAAATCTTGACAATGGAATATTATCTACTATTCAGCCATCGAGATTCCACAATTGCGTTCTTCTTCTTGATCTTCCATAGTGACTATCCACTTGGCCCGATTGTTTCTGGGGTTGGGGCAAGATTTAACTGAAGGGGCTAGTCTTTGTTGTCTCGTTGATTGGTAGAAGATGGGGGAGGCAAGATTTAACTGAAGGGGCCAGTCTTTGTTGTCTCGTTGATTGGTAGAAGATGGGGGAGGCAAGGTCAAGGGTCTCCTACAGTTAGAGCCTTGTGATTCTTATCAAACGCTTATAACATATGTTTTCCTCCTTGGCTCTTCAAAAATGTTTTGGATAGTAATAGAGAGATATTTGTAAATGAGGGAGGGGTATTTCGTATCTCAAATTGAGGGGACCTGGAACCTTGGCAAGCATCCAATTGTCCACTTTTAGGAGAAGGAAGTGGACACTTTCTACTTAAGGGGTAAGACTAGTTTGAAGCTTGACTTTCCCCAAGCCTACCTTAGCTTTGTATGGCTTCTTCTTTGGCCTTGGTCTAAGTACTACATTCTAAGAGATGGAGGTTGGCTAGAGGGCTTCTATTTCAAAGTTAGGGAGGATCCCAATCTAGTAATGAACCACCTTAAATGTTGTGTCTCAAACTTGGGAGTTGCGCACTTTGAAAGTTGAATAAACTGATACATATCCAGAGGTTTGCCTCTTCTTTGAAATTTGAGAAAGGCATCCATCTTCTTTAACTCAAAGTTAATGGGTTGATACCTTTCTTTAAGAATGGCCTTTATTTGATCCTAGGTAAGATTCTTCTCATTAATGAGCTGCATCCACCAACAAGTTGATTTCCACCATGTCTTGGCCAGTCGACATAGTTTTAAACGAGCCATGATTGATTTTTTGCTATTTTCATGGTAGGAAATTTTATGTTTTGGTACCATAATGACCAGGAAAATTTGAGATCTTATGCTCTTTAGAATAAAATGATTCATTTATAGACTAGTTGAGTTGGTTTTTAATAAATCTTAAGATCATTAAGTGCGTATATGGCCATTATGTAGCCTTGAGACCAAGCAAGGTTGTAAGATTATAAATTTAGTTAATTACTCAGGACTAAAGGTATGTCTATGACAAATAATCTGAGGATATGGAAATGCTAGATTGCATTGGTCAAAACCATATTAAGCAAAGAAGAACCCTAGAATTGGGTAAAGTACTGTGATGGATGTTGAGATTAATTTGACCTTTTGACTAAGGTTAAGGTTAAGGGTCAAATTCTTGGGGAAATGAGTCTGAGGTTTGAATTTAGTGGTAGCTCTAAAGCAGAAGAGATTACCATGCCAGAGATATTGTGTGCTAAGTTTTTGAATGAGTCAAAAGACGAGACTCGATCCTAATGGGCTTACTCATGAGCATGTATTAAAATTTATTCTAGTTCCAAATTTAGCTAAAAGAAAGAAGAAACGGGCAAGAGCTTCAAGTGATTCAAAAGACGAGGATGTAGGTCTTGATCTTAATGGTATAAACAGTTATATTCTAGACAAGCATTTCTATATCCCCTATGGAGATCATAACAACACAGAGGCATTACTGATTGTCCCATATACATGTCCAGCAAGCCCACCCGTTATCCCTAAATAGCTTAGCTTCACATTCTAATATCCATCGAATAGTGCGGATGCGGAGTGCAAATGTAGTCCCTTGCATCATCTGGGTCAGTCACCCACTCATTGTAGAGGGCTTCTAAAAAGACATTACTTGGTCTTCTGGCCACGCTTCCTGAAAATAAATAGCCAACATTCTCATCCTCATCATTATTTTTCAAGAAGTAACATTATGGCCATGAGTTATGACCATGGGTGAGCTCTGATATACCACCAATGAGGCCCCAACCCACCTACGTCCACGACCACTTGGCATGCGTGGGTTGCCTGCACTTGGGTCCTAGAATTCTGTTATCGAGCCCTAGGGGGGGTAACTCCTAACATAAGAACCCACATTATGTATATAATTTCCATTAATTATCATCACAAGAGAATACAACTACGTAGAAAAATCAATTCAACATTGCAAGTATGCAATATTTTATATGACATGCTCATGCAAAGTTCTTACAAGAACTTCCAAATTAAATTACATGAAAAAGGAAAGAACCAGACTCAACCTGCCCACCCAACCATAGGCAACTTCATTAGCCACCACGCTTCCCTTATTCTTGTTTACTCCACGATGCTTAGACTATGGGGTCACCTCAGCCAAGGAGCTCGACACCTTAGGGCCTCTCACCACATCGAGCCTGTTCACCTCGAGGCCACTTCCCCTAACCTCACCCAAGCCAAACTAGAGGGACCTAAGGCGGGCTGGTCGGACCCTAGATTCGCCTCAAACTTCCTTGCTACCCTCGTCAATCTCATCGGCCAACTCTAGTTCTAATTCTTATTATCAGTCTTAATACGGATTCTTTGCGATGACAATTGTGCAAAGACATTATTATAATGTTTTAAAACCATCATACTCTTTTTAATACTCTTCGAATGAAAAATGAATCCTCATAGTGCTTTCACATATTCATTTTCATTTCTCTTTAACTCACTCACTCAGCAATCCACTTCAAAAGAGAAGCTTCTATGATAAACAAACTTTCTTGACACCATACCTTGTAGTTTATCTCTAAGAAGAAATAACAAGACCTATATTTAAGAGAAGACAAATTCTTTGTACTCACACACACCTAGCCTTTCATTGACATAAAATAAAAACCCTCTTTTAATCCTTCTTCACTCTTACAAATCCTTTGCTTCTCTCATTTACAATCAGAAAGTTAAAACTCTTACATTCCTCTCCAATAGCCCCGATTTACTCAAACATTATCATATCTATGTAAGAAATATATAGTTCGAGGTGTAGTGGGATATATATAGAGAGGGGTCGAAGACTATAGTAGCTCAGAAGAGGAGTGAGACCCCTCTCTCCTATATATAGAGAGAGAGGAGTTGGAGACCGTAGCTGAGAAGAGGAGTGAGAAATACACACACACACACACACATACATGTAGATATATATATATATATATATATATATATATATATATATATATATAGAGAGAGAGAGAGAGAGAGAGAGAGAGAGAGGGGTCGGAGACCGTAATAGTTGTGAAGAGGAACCCTCTTGGGATGACCGAGGAGAGAGAGAGGTCCTTGGTTTCAACTCTATGAGGGCAAGAGAATGAGAAACATGGGAGGGTTTTGGGATAATTGTGTGTGTGTGTGTGTGTGTGTGTGTGTGTGTGTGAGAGAGAGAGAGAGAGCATATTTTTAGCCTGCAAAGTGTTTGTGTTTGCCCTAATTTCTCAGTGGTTAGAGAGAAGCGGTTCCAACAATCGTGTTGCCCTATTGGAGTTTAACCCCCATTTTGGAGCCATTTGTGCAGACATATTTTCCATCTGGGCAGTGGAGAATTCATGATCCCGGCTATGCGCAAATTTACATCCTGCAGAGTATTTATGTTTGCCCTAATTTCTCTGTGGGTGAGCCGAAGCGATTCCAGTAGATGTGGTGAGGTTTTACGTGGTGAGGTTTTACCCACCTTTCAGATGTGGTGAGGTTTTACCCACCTTTCGGAGCCATTCAAGCAAAAAGATATTCCATTCAGGCAGTGGATCTTCTCTTTGTTTTGCAAGGCTAAAACTTAACTCCTCCTTCTTCTGTTGAAGCATTAATTTTCGGTATTGAGTAGTGGAAATGAGTAAGGGACCATAGATATGGATTTTATAGAGGAACATGTCTCAACAGAAGAAGATGTACAAAAGTTTGAGGGAGGAGGGCTAGAGCTAGAGCGTGAAGATGAGGCTAAAAGGTAACGATTGATCGGAGGTGAATATGGAGGGAAGGAGGCTATCGGATGCTTCAGGATACCTTGCTTCTTGATGCACCTCAGGAAGAGAACCATGAGGTGGCTTTTGACTTTCAAGTTGCACAAGCTAATCAAATTTTGCAACCATATGTGATGGCAAATCATGTTAGGGCTACCAAGGTTCCAATAGAGGAAGTGGTAGACGCTCGAGTGGAAACATGGCAGATTGTGGCACAAGTGGAATCCTTTCATAACAAGGCTACAATTTTCTATTTTACTGGACAAATTCCATTCTTCAATAGGATTACAGATTGGTTACATGATTTATTATATGGTAATTTTGTGGAGAAGATCTTTGACAGTCCCAAAGGATTCTATGAGGTCCTATTCTCATCCAAAGAAGTTTGAGATTTGGTTATGCAAAAAGTCCCATTATTTCTAGATGGTCAATTGGTGCATGTTGTACCCTGGCACCCTATGGCAGAGTATCGAGATATGTTGTGCAGGCATGCCCTATTTGGGTTGAGGTTGTAGACTTTCCATTAACTATGTGGGAATTGTTACCGTTGGCCATGCATACTATTGGGGAGGTGTTGGTGGAGCCCATAATGTCGTCCAAGAATAAAAATAGGGTTTGCATGCTGTGGGATATTGGGAAGCCTTGACCTTGACAATTGAGGTTATGTGTAGATGGATTTTACCCTTTGTATTTTGCATTAAAGTGGGGATCGTTTTTGCAGGCTATTGCTTCCATTATAAGGAGATGGGTCACTTCATCTTAGAGTGTCTAGAGGAAGTGAATGCTCAGCCATAACCGAATGTTCCCTAGGGTCCGACTCATAAGGATACACTAGCTCCTGTTTTGCCATCTTAGAATGAATATAGAGAAGGGCAAACGAGTAGCAAAACAAAGTGAGTAAGTGGTAGATAAAGGTATAGAGAAGGGCAAATGAGTAGCAAAACAAAGTGAGTAAGTGGTAGATAAAGGTATAGAGAAGGGCAAACGAGTAGCAAAACAAAGTGAGTAAGTGTAGATAAAGGTAAACAAGTTTTGGAAAATACAAAAGATAGACCTTGGCTTGTGGTGGCGAAGAGAGGCGCTCGCCAGATAGCTACTTCTGGTGGTTATCAAAATGTGGGTGCTGGTCATGGTGCCTCTTCATCATTTCGTCTTGGTGCCACAAGATGGACTCCAGGGAAAGATAACCAAGGCAGGGTATCACACTCTCGATATAATCTGAGACCTTGAGTTACGAAAGAAAATCATGTAAATTTTTCTCTTATATTTGATTAAAAAGGGGCTATGGTCTCAGCCTAGGACAAGAAGTATCCAGATGTCAAGTGGAGATAATATACATCACCTAATGATGCCCATACTTTAGGTAAGAAGGAACAGGTGGATGTTTTGTTGCAAAGAGTATGGGAACAGATGGAGAGAGAAGGCATTGAGGATCCTATCCAATATTTTAAGGAAAGAGAGGCCGATGGTGGTATCTCTCATTGATTGGCTTTCTGTTTTGATGGATTATAAAAATTGCTCTTTGGAATGTAATAGGTGTGTGTTAACCGTCCAAGAATTATCGCATGTGGCATACTGTGTTTCAAGGTCAATAGGATATGTTTTGTACTATGGAGCATAAACAACATTCCATGGTTGGACAAGTGTATGATTACAAGGAATTTTGTGTGTTTTATAGTGGGCACTCCACTACATAATCAGGGGTCATGATTGTAGTGAAATCTTAGTTTAAGCCATCATTGGTTATGCAAGATGTCTGGGGGTGGTTCATTGTTGTGAAAGTGGAATTTATGGGTGAAACATTATGGCTTGTGGGGTTGTATGCGCCTAATGGTGTTGCACAACGTCGTCAGTTATGGGAAGATAAACACAAAATCTTCCCATAACTGACGACGCTATGCAACACCATTAGGCGCATACAACCCCACAAGCCATAATGTTTCATCCATAAACTCCACTTCCACAACAATGAACCACTCCCGGACATCTTGCATAACCAATGATGGCTTAAGTTGAGATTTTCACTACAATCATGATCCTTGAGGACACAACAATGAACCGCCCCCAGACATCCTACATAACAAATGATGGATGGCTTAAACTGAGATTTGATTGCAATCATGACCTCTGATTGTGTAGTGGGCACCCCACTACACAATAAGGGGTCATGATTGTAGTGAAATCTCACCCCACTACACAATCAGGGGTCATGATTGCAATGAAATCTTAGTTTAAGCCATCATTAGTTATGCAAGATGTTCGGGGGCGATTTATTGTTGTGGAAGTGGAGTTTATGGATGAAACATTATGGCTTGTGGGGCTATATGCGCCTAAATGGTGTTGCATAGCATCGTCAGTTATGGGACAATTTATTGTGTTTGTGTAATGCTAAGCTTGGCTTTGTGTTGGGCGATTTTAATGTATGTGAATTGCTAGAGCATGCTTCTACACCTCACTCTATTATGGATGGGTCGGAGAGGCTTAGCTGGAATGTGCTTCCTAATCAAGTTTTGAAACAAGATATGTAGTCATGGCTACACCTGCATGAGAGAGGATTTACATATGCCTCTCAATAGTACGTGGCTACACCTGCATGAGAGAGGATTTACATATGCCTCTCAACAGTACGTGGGTACAAGATCTCGTTTGGACCGAATGTATATTTGCCTGCATGATTTGTTTCTGCCATAGATATTGTCTATGCAGGTGGACTATAATCATATTTTGTAATATCATTTCCCTTTGGTATTGGAGATGCATAGCCATTTCGTGGATGCTTATAGGCCATTATTGGGAAAGGCTCCTCTTAAGATTAACCAGACTTTCTTGGAGCATACCGTTTTCCATCACTTTATGTTGCAAGTTGTCACGTAGGCTGTAATGCCTAACCAACGGACCGGATGGCCATATCCGGGGTTCAGTGGGAGAGGACGCCCATGCGGAGTCATGGGCGGCCAGGCTAGTGTGGACGGCAGGCCACACACTATATAGCCTGGGGGATGAGGGGCAATCCTCATTCTTCCTCTATGGCTGGGTGGTGAGCCAGAGGCCGTCCCCTCCTGTGGTAACGCCCGTATAGCGGCGTTGGTAATGTCACGTAGGCTGTAACGCTTGTGTGACCGACGGCAGACCGGATGGCCATGTCCGGGGTTCAGTGGGAGAGGACGCCCATGCGGAGCCATGGGCGGCCAGGCTAGTGTGGACGGCAGGCCACACACTATATAGCCTGGGGGATGAGGGGCAATCCTCATTCTTCCTCTATGGCTGGGTGGTGAGCCAGAGGCCGTCCCCTCCTGTGGTAACGCCCGTAGCGGCATTACGGATATCTAACATTGGTATTAGAGCGTGGTTCGATGGGGGTCGTCAGGGTCCGCGCGTGACCAGAGGACCGGAGCCCACTCAATGGTTTTCAACCATTCATCTCCTCATCCTCATCTCCACAATGGAGTGTGTGGAGAGAGGCGGCCACACCACTTATTTCCTCCATGGAGCTGTGTACAGCGGTCCGCAGAGACCAGATAGCAGAGGTATATGCTTGTTACCCTCTTTTGAATTTTGTTTCCGTAGATGAAACGATAAATGATGTTTGCGTAGACAAACAAGGAAAACAAAATAACCTTGGATGAGACCCACTGTTTGAAAACCCTGTTTGGCATGCATGTGATTCAAACAAGAAAAAATCCAAGGTGAATGAGACATTAAAGAAAAAGTACGTAGATACTTTAATGAATTTATTAGAGGAATTTCAGGATGTTTTTCCTGATGATCTACCAGATGGTTTACCACCATCTAGAGAAGTACACCATGGCATCGAAGTTATGCCAGGATCAAAACCTATAAGCAAACTTGCTTATAGATTAAGCCACTCCGAGGCACAGGAGGTGGAAAAACAATTAACGGAATATTTGAACAAAGGCTTTATTCGGCCTAGTTCAAGTCCGTGGGCATCGCCTATTCTTCTGGTAAAGAAGAAAGACGGATCTATGCGGATGTGCATAGATTATAGGGCTAATCAGATAACGATTAAGAACAAGTATCCAATGCCACGCATGGATGAGTTGTTTGATCAACTCTATGGATCGAGATACTTCACAAAAATAGACCTGAGATCAGGATATCATCAGGTTAGAATTAAACAAGAAGATGTTGCGAAGACAGCATTTAGGACCCGTTTCGGGCATTTTGAGTTTTTGGTTATGCCATTTGGGCTAACCAATGCTCCAGCAACGTTTATGACACTGATGGATAGTATTTTACGTCCATATCTGGGAAAATTCGTAGTAGTTTTCCTAGATGATATTCTTGTGTACAGTAAGACACAGAAAGAACACATAGAGCATTTGCGTCTAGTGTTCGAGTTGTTGCGAGAGCACAAATTATTTGCAAAGAAAAGCAAATGTGAATTTTTTGAAACAGAAATTCACTACCTTGGCCATATTATATCCGCCGATGGTACGCGGATGGAGCCAGAAAAAGTAGAGGCTATTCTTAAATGGCCAGCGCCAAAGAATCTCGAGGAACTGCAGATTTTTCTTGGCATGTCGGGGTTCTACCGACAGTATGTGAAGGACTACGCGAAGATCGCAGTCCCGTTGACTGACCAGTTACGGTCAAAAACTAAAAACATTAGTTGGGGGGAAGCCCAACAGAAAAGCTTTGATAAGCTCAAGGTGACCGTAGTAGCTGCACCTGTTTTGACTATTGTCGATCCAAATGAGCCGTTTGTTTTGGAAACAGACGCTAGTAATGAGGCCATTGGGGCCGTACTTATGCAAAGGGGACGCCCAATTGCATTTGAGAGTAAAAAGTTAGATCGTGCGCAGCGTAACTACTCGGCTTATGAGCGAGAGTTAATAGCGATAGTTCATGCACTGAAAAAGTGGAGACACTATTTATATGGTGCTACTTTTGAGGTCCGAACGGACCATGAAAGTCTGAAATGGCTTTCAAGTCAAAATGAACTGAAGGGTAGAAAAGCTCGGTGGGCGGAGATTCTACAGGAGTTTGACCTTCAGATACGTTACCAGAAAGGTAAGTATAACGTGGTGGCAGATGCACTTAGTCGCATGCCACAGATTAATGAACTTAGTTTCACAGTCTTCAAGAATGATTTCTTGGAGTCACTACGTGGTTTATGTGAGCACGATCCATCTTTTACAGAGGTCTGGCGCGTTGTACGCGTACGCACTTCTTCACAGACGCGACCACCTCCCTCGTTGGCACGGATAGCTAGTCCGGAGAGACTGGCCAAAGGTGCAACGAGAAGGGAAGCGAGAGTTAGTCCGAAGAGACTAGCCGTGTCTTTTGGGTATAGTTTGGAGCCGGAGAGCTCTGACGTAGGCCCTTCATCACCTTTGACTGCTACCATGGCTTCAAAGGGGAGTGATAAACTTCGTCGGGGGGAGAAATGTGCTAATTACTCCATTGATGATGGGTACTTACTCTACAAGGGTAGAATATATGTACCAACTATTGGTGACTTTCGGGCCCAAATTCTTAAAGAAAGTCATGATAGTCCAAGTGCGGGTCATCCTGGGATTCAGAAGACCTATGCACTAGTAAAAAGACAATTTTATTGGCCTAGTTTGTTTAAGGACGTCCAGACTTATGTGCTGAAATGCAGTAAGTGCCAGGTCAATAAACATGAACGTCTTAAGGTTGGAGGACTACTCTATCCGCTGGAGATTCCTCAAGGGAAATGGGAAAGCATTTCCATGGATTTCATTACTGGTTTACCCAAGACGAGTCGAGGGAATGACTCGGTGTGGGTGGTAGTGGACAGGTTAACTAAAATGGCAAAGTTTATCGCCACGAAGAAAACTGTTAAAACGCCAGAGTTGGCAAAACTCTTTATTGAACATCTCTACAAGCTATATGGCCTGCCCGCAGATATAGTGTCGGATAGAGATAGAAAGTTCAACAGTCATTTTTGGAGGGAAGTCTTCAAAAAGTTGGATACTACTCTAAGTATGAGTACGGCAGATCATCCGGAGTCTGATGGTCAAACTGAAAGAGAACCAAATTCTAGAGGATATGTTGCGTTCTTATGTTAGTAAGAAGCAATCTAATTGGGAAGAGTACTTGCCCTTATTGGAGTTTGCCTATAACAGCTCCAAACACTCAGCGACTGGATTTACACCATTCATGTTAATGTATGGATTCCAGCCGAGATCTCCGATGGCTGTAGGCCTAGAAAAGGAGAAGATTCAATCTGTCAAGGATTTCCTTGAAGATATGAATGATATGCTCAGAGCCGCACGTGAGAGCATTCGTAGCGCTCAGGATTGCGCTAAAACTTATGCGGATAAAGGACGAAGAAAGGTGACCTTTGCAGAAGGTGCCTTTGTATTCCTTAAGGTTCCTGCGCAGTCAGAAACCATGAAAACGGGAAAGTGTGATAAACTTTCTCTGAGATATTGTGGTCCTTTTAAAATCCTTAAGAAGATTAGGGACGTAGCATATAAACTTGAGTTACCGGAGAGTTCTCAAGTCCATCCTGTCTTCCATGTCAGTAAACTGAAGAAATCAGTTCACGGGTTAGAGAACGCAGTTTCTCCAGAGATTTTGGTGGACTTGATAGAGCCACCAAAGATACCACATGAACTTGAAAAGATTCTACAGTATCGTGATAGACAAACTCGACATAAAGTGTACCAGGAGGTACTTGTTAAATGGACAGATAGGGATGAGGAGGTAGCTACCTGGGAACGCCGTAGTGCAATTTCCAAAAAATTTCCCCAGTTTTTTTCGAGGACGAAAACTCTTCTTAAGGGGGGTAATGTCGTGTAGGCTGTAATGCCTGTGAGTGACCGACGGCGGCAGACCGGATGGCCATATCTGGGGTTCAGTGGGAGAGGACGCCCATGCGGAGTCATGGGCGGCCAGGCTAGTGTGGACGGCAGGCCACACACTATATAGCCTGGGGGATGAGGGGCAATCCTCATTCTTCCTCTATGGCTGGGTGGTGAGCCAGAGGCCGTCCCCTCCTGTGGTAACGCCCGTAGTGGCGTTGGTAATGTCACGTAGGCTGTAACTCTCGACGGTAGACCGGATGGCCATGTCCGGGGTTCAGTGGGAGAGGACGCCCATGCGGAGTCATGGGCGGCCAGGCTAGTGTGGACGGCAGGCCACACACTATATAGCCTGGGGGGGATGAGGGGCAATCCTCATTCTTCCTCTATGGCTGGTGGGTGGTGAGCCAGAGGCCGTCCCCTCTTGTGGTAACGCTCGTAGCGGCGTTACGGATATCTAACACAAGTGTTACAAAACTTTTGAGGCCATGTAATCTCTGTTGGGGTGTCAGCTTGGTTGTATGTTTAATATTCAAAAGCTTGCTCACCAATATGGGATTCATAATGCATCATATTTTATAGAATCGTTGCTGGTTGATTTGAACTAGGTGGTTCAAGAGGACGGTTCTTGCCCTGACATTGAGATAGCTATTGATTGGTTGTCCCATCAGGTTGTAGCATTGCACAAGAATCAATATGTGAGATATAAGCTTATGGCTCGAATGGATACACTAATGGATTCTAATTATCACTCACATAAGTTCTTTGCTCATCTGCAGCAAAAGCATGCACATGAGAGTATTGTCAGGATGCAAGATAGGCAAGGAGTATTGATTATTGATCCTACTTGTGTTCTAGATGTGTGTATGGACTTTTATCGCCATTTGTTGGGTCCGTTAGGAGGTCATATCTCTTGATGTCATTCCAGTTAGAGAGTCTTTGTTTCACTTAGTTCATCACACCAGGTATTTGACATTTCTGCAAATGAATTGGAAAGAGATATTTATGTGAATGAGGTGGAAGATGTGTTGAAGCATTTGCCTAAAGGGAAAAGTTCAGGATGGGATGGGCTCTCCAATGAGCTTTTCACGAAGTATGCTGATGAGTTGAAGGTCCGTCTCACTTCTATTTTTCAGGAGGTGTGGAATACATGTATCATGCCTACAAGTTGGAAGATTGGGCTTGTATGTTTATTGCCTAAAGCTCCATACCCAATTAATCTATGTCAATGGAGACCAATCATATTGATGGGGGCCATGTATAAGATATTTGCAAAGGTCTTGGCCAACAAGTTGCAATGATTTCTTCCTACTTTGATTCATCCAAGGCAATATGGATTTATTAAAGGTCGGAATATTTTGCATAATATATTGAATGTACAAATTGGAATTGATTATGCAAGGGCTTCGAGGCAAGAGGTGGTTATGATTCAACAGGATAGTGAAAAGGCTTATGATCACATTAGTTGGTCTTTTCTTTCACAGCTTATGCGGGCTATGGGATTTGGCCCTCGCATGTCTTCTTTGATTTATACTATTAGCCAACGTGCAGTGGCTACACTTATGATTAATGGTGGGGTGACTGAGCCCATTCATTTAACGAGATCAATTAGGCAGGGATGGCCACTTAGCCCTCTCTTGTTTGCAATTGTTACACATCCAATCTTATCTCGACTGGATAAGCTAATGGAGGACGGTGAAGTTGTAGGGCTTACTCTTCCAAGAGGAGAGCAGATGGTCGGCCAGACATTGGTAGATGATTCTTTCATGTTCCTTAAGGCTTAAAGAGATAATGTTTAGAAGGTTGGTTATTTGGGATACTTTTGGTCTTACTTCAAGATTATACATTAATATGCAGAAATCTGCTTTGATAAGTTGTACACCGAGAGCGAGTTGCTTGGTTTGGGATGGGATGGGCAGGTCATCACACGCCACTTGGGTTATCCAATTGGAGTTGATGTTGATTCACATGCTTTGTTGGCATGGATTTCTGTAAGGATAAATGATAAGTTTGTGTATTGGAAATCTTAGGGTTAGCCTATGCATGTTTGGCTCAAAGTGGCACAATCAGCATGATATCTTTTTTCTTGCCTTTATTGCCATATACGAGTAAAGATTTGCATCAGATACAACAACCAATTAGATTTATGCTATGGAAAAGAGCAGGAAATGATGTGGATTTCTTAGGAACACGTTACTACTCCGAGGAGTAGAGGGGCAGCCCTATTAGATATTAGATTACATAAAGTCGCTCTAGGAGATGGTCTTTATTACAAGATATGTGTATCTCAAGAGCCATGGGTGGCAATGCCTAAGGCCCTCATAGAGGAGGTCGCACTCGTGCATGGTAATACCAGGATTGATGGTACATGGTGGGATGTAGTGAATGGTTTCCAATAGGTTCGAGTGGTGGCTTCACCTCTCCTTTCTTATTTGATGATCTTGTGGAAGGAGGTGTTGGCACACACTAAATGGAAGCCTTTAGATCAACAGTTATAGTTGAATTCTATGGCAGGTGAGGTGTTGGCTACTTCACGACCTCTGAAGTCGGCTGACAAACTTGTTGAGCGGCCAAAATGGCTCGATTGGGACTAGTGAGAATTATGGATGCTTTGTTGCCACGAGGCCGCTTATTGTCTTTTCGGAAAATTCGTCAATATTTACGGGTTCCATGTGGATATGTACAGTTATGGAAGAAGGTGAGGGCTGGCCTTCCTCAGTTGGAGGATCAGTAACCTTGGTTAGATTGGGCATTTAGAAAGCCTCAAGACATTGTCCAACGTACAACAAATCAAGTGTACCATATGATGGTGGAAGATAAGCACTGAATCACTAATAGGGTATGGAACATCAGGAAAAGTAGGGCTTGGTGGAAGGAAGTAATCTTACAGGGCTAGTGGTGTAAGATTCTATATCAAGGGCAGGTGTTCCTATGGCACATGCTAGTCGGAGGCCTACCATTGGGGGACCAGTTGTGCGAAAGCGGCCAATTGCTTCTGGTAATGTGTGTTTTATACTACATGCTTGGAAACATGCTCGCATCTTTTCATTTCATGTCCGGTGGCAAAGAAGGTGTGGGATTTCCTTTCTCGCGTATGGATTCCAGTTTGGGATAGGATGAGCCAATTTCATGATGATGAAACGATTGCACATACTAGGGTAACCTAACCATGTATTGACATGTGGCAGGGCTATGCAGGGAAAGATTTGAAGAAAAGATTACCAAAGTTTGAATATAAGACTCAAAGATGGTATCTGAAAGAGAAGTAGCCGGTTCATACCTTTACGAGCTTAACAGAGAATCCTCTTGGCATGAGACCTCATGTGAAGATTTGGACCAAGAAAGAGTTCATGGAGGAACAGACTCTTGAAGTATGCACTACTGAGTCTCTGCTTGTGGTGGTTGGCTTATAGTTGGGGTATCACATTTCTTGGGAACATCCATCTTTTGTTTGGGAAGAGGAGAGGTGGGATCAAATTTGTGCCCTACTTAATAGTCATCTGTGTGATAGGTTTTGAGTGGCCCCTGTAAAAAGTAGACTATTGTTTATGCTTTTGCATAGTTTATAAATATAATTATAATTGTTTTCCAAAAAAATACAAAGAAAAAAATTAATGGGGTCACCTATTTCAAATCTAAGTCCCTCTTTTGCAATCTTCCTATGCATCAGACTGTTGTTTTTAAACATCCCTACGTATGCTCTTGGTCTTCCTCCAGTAATTACTTCACCGATAGAAAATAAAGGGCAGGGCCTTACTAAAAAAAAACTAGCACAGCAGCGCGGAGGCTTTGTAGGTCTTCTTCTCTCCCATTTCATTTCCAGGTTCCGGATTTCCATCGAATAAAGCCGCAGCAGAAAGTCTGCTACGTCCCCCGCCTCCTCACCCTTTTCTTTCTACACAGGTTATTCCCTTTCGTTTGCGGCATAAAACGCTTGTAACCTTGTTTCCTTGCCGATCGACCTGCCGCGCATCTCCTGTCTACCCCCTTTTTTTTTTTCCAATCCTTCCCAGTTAACCGAAAATTCTCTCTTCTTCTATTAAATCGTCAAAGGTTTGCTGGAAATCTCGAGTGTAGGCGATGACTCTGTACAAAGCGCTTCCATGAATATATAGCTGCGACCATCTCCTATCAAGCAGGGCCGCGGTGCAGAAAGATACTCCAATTCCCTAATCTGGCAGGGGGCTTCAGAAGGGCACATCTCCTATCAAGCAGGGCTGCAGTGCAGAAAGATACTCCAATTCCCTATACAATCTGGCAGGGGGCTTCAGAAGGGCACAATCTTACATCCAGTGCTGACTGAGGATTCGCTGAGGGATCTCGACAGCAACAAATTAGAGACAACTAAGTGCGTATGGCCTGGAGTAGGTCAACACTTGTGATGATGATGATGAATTAGGTCAACACTCGTGGTGATGATGATGATGATGCATTAGGTGAACAATTGCGATGATGATGATGCATTAGGTCACGGAAATGATGATAATGCTTAAGGTGCATCAGCTCTTTTGATGTGATGATGTTGTTCCATTAGGTCAGCAATTTCGATCATGATGCTGATCGTGTGCTTCCCTTGGTCTTTGTCAAAGTTGCAGCTTAGAACAGCTTAAGCAACGGTGCCTTCATGTTGTATATTATCACCACTTTACTCTACTACTGACCCTCAAGGATTCCTTGTGTTGAGATGAGCTGAAGTTGGGTTTTTGTGCTACCCATCACTCTATTTACTTTCCATCCATCATCATATTCTTCAATTGTTGCATTCAGATGCACGTAAAATCACAGTAGGTAATAAAATCACAGTAGACATGAATGACACGTGACCTGTCTGCCCTTGCCAGTTTTAAGACATCCACAGGTCCTATATTTATGCCCATTTATCAAGAGGGTTGTACAGATCGCATGCCATCAAGCATATAGTGCGGGTGCTTTTTTCCCTGCATACAAACATCCCGAGCAAGTAAGCTTCTGGTGTAAGACATGGGACAAGAAGTGGCAGAATGCAATGGAATGTCTAGAGATCTTCTTGAATCTACCTCAATCTCAAAGAAGTATCCTGTTGTACTCAGTTACATCTTTGCTTTTACTGTTTGTGTTTCCATTCTTTCAGTCTACGTCAGGCACATCACAGAGTTGTCTTGAAGAAGCTTTTTTTTTCCCTTCATGGCCTTTAGACGTGCAACGCATGTGTATTCAAGGGATTTTCTTCTGTCTGTGGCTGGTCTTGAAGATTGCAAGAGACTGCCTGCAGGCCTTAATCCTGTCCTCTTACGGTATCAAGCTCGCACTATCTGTTTTGTATTATGTTGTGTGAATAGCCATACTTGTTTGGGCTCCACAATCTGTATCAATATTCTGATTTTAATTCTCAGGCACACCCATTCCGAGTTGGTTGATGGGGGGATTGCAATACCAGCAGCCTCTTCCAGAGGTTTGATCCAAGAAAGGTGAGTCCTTTTGTGCTGTGTTTGCAGTTGGATCCTTCTTCTGCTTATAAATTCCAGGGGTGTTTTTGCAAATTGTCATTTTATTGTGCAGTGATGCTCTTTCTGAGAGCCCTCCTGATGTTCCTGAATGGCGGAGACCTTCAAGTCTTCCAGGGAGTTCTTTTCTCCAGCAGAGTCTCAGGCAACCTGAGCTTAATAGCTCTAGTTCTAGACCTGGACCTGCATGGGGTGATAACAGTCCTGTACGAAATAATACAGAAAGATCAAGTCGATGGGAACCGTGTGTGGGTGGAGGGGACAGAGAAAAAGAGAAAAATTGCCTTCATCGTGAATGGGATTCAACTGAGTCGGGTAAGCAGCATGGTTACTCTGCCCTTAAGCAATTATGTCCGACACTTCAATGAATAGGAATGCCTTGCTTGATTGGTCAATTTTCAAGAAAGGCACAAAGAATACATTTTAAGCCACTAAAGCAGTGTATAAATCATGCTGAAGTCTCTCTTTCATATGATTAAACCTAGGTGGAGCAGACTGTACAGGTGATAAGCCCTTGAATATCTATCCTCACTGATGTGTCATGAGAGGTAGTGTGGGTAGTGCATGAGCTCCTTGAGTACCAGGGGGCTCCCATGTTTGGACGCCACCTCCTAGTGTCAAGTCAACACTGGCCAACTGTCTTATCATTAGATATTTATAATTTGCATGTGATCTTGTAGATGTCTAGTCTCCAATAACCAACTGCTTTATTGGTAGGTCATTGTAAAAAAAAGGGTCAAAGCCTAGTGGTGTGTGTCCTCTTCTCTGAAAATCCATCACCACAAATGTGTACTGGAAACTTTAGTCCGAAGGTCTTGATTTTCACATCTTGCAGGATGAGTTGCGAGTTATACACAATGATCCTCAGAAGGCCTTACATGAGATAAGCAAGGCCGGTTCAAGCCAATCACATCTATATATGTAAAGGCAACCAGTCCTTAAAGATAAACCTGAAGATAGGGAAGACTCATCGCATGGGCCGAGCAAGTCTGACACAACTGTTCGAACTGCTTCAGTCAAAATCTGTAAATGGTGCAACAAGTTGTTGGATAGTGAAGATGAGAACCAGGATTACGAAGCTTTATAGTGATGATACAATTGCAGCAATCCCCATGGAATGGGCCATGTATACCTGCAAATATCCAGGCTTTTGGACAAACCCATAAATAGTAGCTGTAGAAAGTTCTCTTCGTAGGACTGTATCTTTATTGGGAGCTTCATTGAGTTGGAGATCAGCTATGCTGAAAAGGGGGCAATGTGTCCGTGCTTATCCTAAGTGAAGAACCAGCTCGTAAATATTTTCTGGCAGAAGCAATGCCATGCAGCCTAGTGGGAGCATTTATTCCTTAACAAGTATTTGCTTCTGTGGATTGTCTTCTACAACAATCAAATGCTTAGAATTAAGGTTCATCCACACAAGATGTTGGCATTGCATTCCAATGGCCAGGAGATGTGATGTAATTGCTGTGCATAGTCCTACTATGCCTCCATGTTTATATTTTAGATAACCCTAGTGATGGGGATAGGTCCAAAGTTCCTTAATGAAAGCGTGAACACATTATTCAACGTTGAATCGTAATGGGGGAACATGGATCTATTGGAATGCACAGTGGAAAATGAGACAAGTGCTGTGGAGAACAAAATGCAGAAGTTTAGAGAGAGAGAAGCCGTATAAACTCTGCTATATATACATGAAACCGATACAAAAATAGGTGTGGGGGCAAGGGTGGTATTCATACCACTCTCTAGTACTGGTCGGCCAGGTCAAAACAGCTGACAGGCACTTGACATGTCCATGACTGAAGAAGATGCAGTTGGCCAGCAAAAAATCAAGTCGGCCATGACAAAAATCCAATCGGTCAGAACAAGTGCAGTCGGCTAGAGAAATACAGCCCCCACGACCAAAAAATAGGGAGAAATATGGAAAAATGGGGAAAAATAGAAAAGGGGATCATTCACTGTAAGTTTGGTGTTTGGGTCCCTCGGTGAAGTAATAGGCTTGCAATTCTCCATCCCAAAGGTCTCCAGCAACTCATGAACATACCGCTGCTGAGAAACAAAGAATCCCCTCTGGGTCTTCCAAATCTCCAATCCCAAGAAGAAATGAGGTAAGCCTAAGTCCGTCATCTCAAACTCTCCTTTAGCAAGGCAGCCTTCGTCATTGCTATGTGCTCCACGTGACCGCCAGTGAGAATGAGATCATCCACATAAAGGATAATCAACATGACCGAACCGCGTTCTTGAAAGAGATACAAGTTAGGATTTGCAACTGATCTCTGAAAACCTGTCCGTAGAGAGAAAGAATCAATCTTTTGATTCCAAGCCCTGGGAGCCTGCTTAAGACCATTCAAGGCCTTCCGCAACCTGTAAAGCATCCCCTTTGATCCCAGAATCTCAAAGCCTGGAGGCTGCTCAACATACACCTCCTCCTGCAAGTCACCATTAAGGAACGCATATTTTACATCCATCTAATATACGGGCCACCATTGAGAAGAGGCAAGGGCAAGAACTGTCCGAATCGTAGTCATCCTCGTTGTCGGTGTGCAAAGGTTTTCTCATAGTCGATGCCAGGCCGCTGAGCATAGCCCTTAGCCACAAGTCTGGCTTTGTGCTTGTCCACCAACCCATCAGACGTATACTTGGTCTTAAAGATCCACTTGACACCAATGACTGACCGTTTTGACGGCCTCGGAACTAACTCCCAAGTTTTATTCTTCTCTATGGCATCCAGTTCTGCTTGCATGGCTTTCCTCCAAGTCTGTTGAGAAAGAGCTTCCTTAACGGAAGTGGGCTCTTTGTCTCGAATGATACGAGACATCACAGCATAGTTTACTTGTAACAACTCCGCTGAATGACTTTTGTCATGAACTCTGTGCGATCTTCGAGGTCCATCCTCTGTTGTCCACTCGGAGGAAAGCATTGTAGTACCCGACTCCCGAATGGTGTTTAACAACCACTTTGGTACTCGAACAGAACGCGGAGCCTCCTGCTGTTGCTGGGACTCATCTCCAGCCTCGGGCTCAACCTCTACAACTAACTGAGGCTGTCTAGCTGGAACAATGGACTGGGAATCATCCTCAGATTGTAACTTGGTTGAACACAATGCTAATCAATACACTTAAATACACTAAGATTTGATGGACACTTGCTTAAATACACTAAGATTTGATGGACACTTGCTTAAATACGAGAAGTAATTTGCTGAATTGACAAGAGACACACAATGAGCCGGAACGGCCGAACCCTCCCTCAAATAAAGTATATTGATCTTGGGAGAATCAAGTACACAGTGTCATGGGCATTTCTGACCAGATTTCCATACCAATGTATATGAATACAGTATTGCAAACAAGTGGTTGTCGATGTAGACTTGCAATCCACACTACCCGCTCAAGTGCCCATGTTCCCTACCATCTGCTTTCTATTGTTCCACCAACACATGGTAGCAACAATCTGCAAGAGAGCACGTAGGACAAGAAACACTACACAGGGTATGTGATCTTGTAATCCGGTTCCTCCCTTCTGCTACTTGCTTCCATATTTAAGCATAAAAGCTTACCAAATGCAAGTAGAGTCGATGACAACGGAAGTCTTCGCGATGGAAGTCCTTGGAGTGATGAGATCTTCAATTTGTCGTATTTCTTCGCGACAAAAGTCTTCAAGAGGATGAAGGGAACCTTGGGAAAGCTTCCCCTATGGTTCAACTTGAGAAAGGAGGGCTGAAATTAGGGTTTTCAGCTAAAAGACCAGAAATTACAGCAATAAAGAGAGCTGTTTTGCTGAATTTCAGTCATTGGGAGTGTGTAGGAGAGTGATTAGCATCCGGAAACACTCTTGGAAGCTTGAGAAACACCTCAGCAAGCTTGGAAATGGAGTTGGGAAGGAGAAAGTGCAGAAAATGCAGTCCAATAGCCCTCATGAAGGAGACGCCAATCTCTAGAGATGGGAGGAGGAGTGAGGTGGTGAGTTGTCCAATGTAGGTGGCAGGTAGGTGCTTTCTGGAGCAAGCTAGAGTGGACACATGGCTGGTTACTCCCTTTGTACAAAGGGGATAAGGTCTAGGCGGTGGACATTGGGTTATGTCCTTCTCAGGACATCAGTGTGTGTGAACACCGGGTTGGTCATAATTTATAAGTGAGTTTTGGTCACCCAAAACTTAATGAAGTGTGTACACACTCACTTATAAATTAGTGCTAACTCCTAAGGCTAGGTTTACGACCAATACTTACCACTTGTCACATGCCACATAACCATGTCAGCAGACAGTTTCACACGCACGGTTCGCGGGTGGGCGTCCCCTTATCCGGAACTACACATAGGTCAAGCAAGCATGAAAACAGCATGCAATTTCAATTGCAAGCAAGCACATAAAGATACTATGCAATGGAGCATTGGTATGGACAATCCCCGTTCATGAGACCACCAAAATAGACGTGCTCCAGGCAAGTACACGAAGTACCAGACCCAATGAAACACCAATTCACCAGGCATTTCCGGGTATGTACACAGAGGCACAAGTCCCAACGGAAAGCCAAGTCCACAGTATCACATGAGTGGCATCAATCCTCGGCATATACAACTGCCATGGACACTAGTCCAATGTACATACATGATGAGAAAGCACGGGTGGACCAATTGGGTGACTAAATGGTGACATCCCCCTCGGCTTCTAAACAGTTATCCACAAGTGAAAAGCATCCAAATATGTCTGAAGCACATGCGGGCAATCTCTGAAGAACTCTTCATCTACCCATTTAGCATCAACGGGAAGATAGTTCTTAAACTTCAGCAGGTAATGCCTCACAACTTTGCCTGCAGCAAGCTTGCGTTCCTTGTGATACACAATCTGCTTTGGCTGCAAGATCTCCTCAAGCTCATCCACTTCTGGTGTATCCTCAATGACCGTCTCACTAGGCTCCGGCCCTACATACTTGCGAAGGAGACTCGATTCCAATCTGAAAGCCACTTCATTGATCTTCTCGATCACTTGAAAAGGCCCATAGTACATGGTTGCAAGCTTAGGATATGCACCCTCTTTGCGAGGCCTCTTTGCAAGTCTTGCTTTCTCAAATTTCAGCAATACCCAATCATTCTCTTTAACACCATCTTTGGACACAATATGCCCCCCAAGATAATGTATCTCTGACAAGAAGAACTCACTCTTCTTTGCTTTTATGAAGAGTTTATGCTTACGGAGTTCTTCAAAAACAATGGCCAAATGAGCTCTATGCTCTTCTTCGGTCTTTGAGAAGACTAGGATGTCATCAAAGAAGACACCTGTAAATTTTCTGTACCCACGGAATATGCGATCCATCATTCTATTGAATGTAGCCGAGGCATTTGTAAGACCAAAAGGCATAACAAGATACTCATAAAGCCCAAATGCTGTCCTCAAAGCAGTTTTGTGTACATCTTCAGGCACTACACGCACTTGATGATATCCACTCTTGAGATCAATTCGGCTAAAGCATGCCGATCCATCCAACTTGTCAAGAATGTCGTCTATGCGTGGAATCGGAAACCGATTCTTGATGATAAGCTTATTCAAAGCTCTATAATCCATACACATACGAAAGGATCCATCCTTCTTTTTGAACCAAGAGGACGGGTAAACAATATGGGAAAGAGCTTGGCTGAACCAAACCCTTCTCTAGGAGCTCATTCACCTGCTTCATGATCTCCTCTTTTTGGGATGCACTTACACGATAGGCTGGCCTATTAGGTGGTGAGCTACCCGGCATGCGATGATCTTCCGGTCGTACGGGTGGCAACTCATTTAGTAACTCATCAGCAAAACAATCATTGTGCTCTTGCAAAAATTTCAGCCTATCATTACTAAGAGTGTTTACATGTACATTATTTTCCTCAACATGATCTCGTACAAAAATCAAGTACGCAAAAACTCTTTTTCATTACTTTCTTAATTTGTACATGAGATACAAGGGGAATGGTATTACCCTCTTCACTAGCATCAATTACATGCTCTCGGCCTTTATGGATGAAGGTGATCCTGTTGGTCTTGTAAGCCTTGCACGGTTCAATATGTGTATGCCAAGGCTTTCCAAGCAATACATCACAGCCGTTCAAAGGCGCCACAAGAAAATCCTCATGATCCACATAGCCTTGAATGTGTATGTGCAACTTGCCAAAAATAGGCATGACCTGCACTTCTCTACCAACAAAGGCAGCCCCTGCTTCATTACCCAAAGCAGCTGCCATCTGTGTGGATATGAAATTCTCATATGCACGATCATCAAACATGAACAAAGCGGACTGATCCTTGAGCTGTCTCCAAGCTTTACATATAACCTTGTCTTTGCTATCATGTGAAGTGTTGCCCTGCACATCCGGAACCATATGCACATTAGGCTTTGATGCATTTGCATTATCACGCTTCTTCTTGTTTGGGCATGCCTTTGCAATATGCTCGGTGCTACCATAAGTAAAGCATTTCTCCTCGCTCATATATTGCTTTTTCTGCTCCGGAGTGAGACCATAGTCTCTCTGTTTCAAGGGGCGCTTCTTGGTAGTGTTATTTTCAACCTTTGGACCATTTTTATCTTGGTTTTGGTCCTTTTTAGGTGGCTGTCCATTATTTTGCAGGTTTTGGACAGCCCTCTCTTTGCCTTGAAATGAGGGTTTAGCCTTATTGGATCGACTCAATTTGAGTTCCAATTGCTTGGTGGCGGTGGCAGCTGCAATTAATTGGTGTAAGGTGTGACCAGGATACATTTGTAGTCCCGCTTTGTACACGGGTTGCAATCCCGATTGAAACCTTCTCTTCCTTTCCGCCTCGGTGACATGCATAAATGGAGATACCTCCAAAAGCACTTTCCAAAACTTTTGTACATATGCATTCACTGATTTCCCCTCATTTTGCTTCACCCAATCCCACTTCATTGTTGTTATCTCATTCAATGCATTGGGAGGCAAGAATTGAGCATAGAACCTCTCCTTGAACTCTTCCCATGATCTAACAGGATTCGGTGAGAGCTTCTCCGTGAGCCACAAATGGGCCGTAGTGCCTTTCATAAACATGCTTACATGCCGGATCATGGATTTCGGAGTGAAATCCTCATCACTGAAAGCAATATCAAACTGGGCAATAAAGGCAAGTGTCTTTGATGCATCATATTCCCCATGATATACGTCAAACTTCACAGGTTTGTCTCCGGCTTTGAAGTCACGAGACTTTGATGCATGTGCCTGCATCTCAACATGTTTTCCCCCATGTTTGTCCGTTGGGACAGCCCCTGTGACTGGCATCATTTTAGGACCAAAAGGTGATGCATAAGGCATAGATACATGTGCCCTGTGGGATTCCAAGACATGTGGGATGGTTGCCTTTTCTGCATAGGTGTCACCATTTGGCCACCCGAATGGTTCACTCTTGCTTTCATACTATGTACATATTGGATTGGTGTCCATGGCTTATGGAATGTGCCTATGCATGTGATTGACACGTGTCATGCTGTATAGTTGGATATGATATTCTGCTGGGACTTGATGTTATCATGCCCGGAATATCTGGAGGACTTGGCTTTCCGCTGGGACTTGTGCCTTTGTGTACATGCCCGGAAACGCCTGGAGGACTTGGCTTTCCGTTGGGACTTGTGCCTTTGTGTACATGCCCGGAAACGCCTGGAGGATTGGCTTTCCACTGGGTCTGGTATCGCATATACTTGCCTGGAAACGCCTGGTATTATATGGTTTCATGAACGGAAATCGCTCATGCCAATGCTGCATTGCGTAGCATCTTTATGTGCTTGCCTGCAAATGAAATTGCATGCTGTTTTCATGCCTGCATGACCTATGTGTAGTTCCGGGCTACGCCCGCCCGTGAACCATGCGTGTGAAACTGTCTGCTGACATGGTTGTGTGGCATGTGAACAGGTGGTAAGTATTACCCAATCTAGGCTCAAATAGCCCTTAGGACTTGGCCAATATTTATAAGTGAGTGCGTTCCCATTTCATTAAAGTTTGGGCGCCCAAAAGTCACTTATAAATTATGACCGCTTCCAAGTTCACACTCACTGAAGTCCCGAGGCGGACAAGACTCAATGTCCAGGACCTGATTCTCCCCTTTTACTCATAAATGGGCATCTCCCCATGTCCCTTCACCTTATTGGACCCCAATTCACTTACTTATTAAGAGAAATTCGTGTTTTCTCTTCATGAGGATTTTTGGAGGCTGAAAACTCTGTTTTTCCACCATTTCTCTCCATTTCCAAGCTCTCCATAGCCATACCCAACTTGCTAGGGTGTTTTCCAAGCTTCCAAGAGTGTTTCCAAGTGCTAATCACTCTCCCACTCACTCCCAATGACTGGAATTCAGCAAAACAGCTCTCATTTTTGCTGTAATTTTTGGTCTTTTTGCTGAAAACCCTAATTTCAGCCTTCCTTTCTCAAATTGAACCATAGGGGAAGCTTTCCCAAGGTTCCCTTCATCCTCTTGAAGACTCTTGTCGCGAAGGATTGCGGCAAATCGAAGATATCAACACTTCTAAAGCTTCCAACGCGAAGGCTTCCGCTTGCAACAACTTCTATGAAGACTGGTAAGGTAATTGGACAATGTATTGTCATTACTTACTCAGTAGAAGGGCAGGACTCCTTGTTTAGCTGCCCTGTGTAGTATTTCTCTTGTCCTATGTGCTCTTGAAGATGTTGCTACCTTGCTTGGTAGAACATAGAGCCAATGGTAGAGAATATGGGCACTGAAGTCGGGCCGGGCATCAAGGCAGCTCCTTGGTGATCTACATCGACATACCATTGTTTTCTAAATGCTGAATTTCATATGCATTGGCATGGAGGATTTGGCAATGGATGCCCGTGAAGCTATGTATTGAATTTCTCCAATAGTAATACAATTTACTCAAGGGAGGGGTCGGCCGTTCCGGCTCATTGTGTGCCTCTTGTCAATTCAGCAATTTACTTCTTGTACTTGAGCAAGTGTCCTTCAAATCTTAGTGTATTTAAGTGTATTGATTAGCATTGTGTTCAACCAAGTTACATTGGTATCAGAGCATACGGTTCTCTTTCACTTTTATCGTGAGAGACGATCACCGTGAACACTAGCTATCTCTACACTTAGAACATTATGGACAGCCATACAATGAATGTTGGAGATGCTAATACAAGAGGCAGGGACAATGAAATGCATGCCTCCAATGCTTTACAAGATGAGCAAACTCATGTGGTGCACAATAGGGAACATGAATATGTGGGACAGCCGTCCCGTGGCAAAGAGAAGATGCAAGAAGAAGAGTCCATAGTCTTGAGGGCTGAACTTACTCGTATGCAGGCTCTTCTCCATGCACAACAAGAAGAATTGAATCTCTATCGCCGCGAGGATCCATTGGTACATGACCGTTTGAACGCCAAGAAAGCTGAATCTTATATGGATCATGCAATGGCAATGATTGCTCAAGAGTTGCACATGCAACCGAGGGATGCAGCACGTGCATACTTGGCTTGTACCGAGGATGCCTATGCAGAAAAGGCAACCATCCCACATGTCTTGGAATCCCGTCAAGTGCCCGAACAAGAACTTATGTCTAAGAGGATGAATCTCCATGCGATGGGAGAGGAACAATCAGTGACTTCACGCCATGCAGGAATACCTCATGTAGCCCGTGAAGGATACAATGTTTATGGCAGTGGTCAAAATGTATGTCAAATGCCATTGCCGGCTGAAAATGTGCATGCACAATACATGCAACATGGGCTGCAATTTTCTGTTGGTGCAGATATTCCGTGTATCTCTCATACCACTCATGCCTTCGAGTGTGCTTGTGAGGGAGAAGTTATGGTTGAAAATGTATCAATGCATGTTGAGGGGCCAGCCATGCCTCATGCTTACAGGGCACATGTATCTATGCCTTATGTATCACCTTTTGGTCCAAAAATGATGCCAGTCACAGGGGCTGTCCCAATGGACAAACATGGGGGAAAACATGTTGAGATGCACACACATGCATCAAAGTCTCGTGACTTCAAAGCCGGAGACAAATCTGTGAAGTTTGACACATATCATGGAGAATATGATGCATCAAAGGCACTTGCTTTTATTGCCCAGTTTGATATTGCTTTCAGTGATGAGGATTTCACTCAGAAATCCATGATCCGGCATGTAAGCATGTTCATGAAAGGCACTGCTGCCCATTGGTGGCTCACGGAGAAGCTCTCACCGAATCCTGTTAGATCATGGAAAGAGTTCAAGGAGAGGTTCTATGCTCAATTCTTGCCTCCCAATGCAATGAATGAGATAACAATGAAGTGGGATTGGGTAAAGCAAAATGAGGGGGAATCGGTAAATGCATATGTACAAAAGTTTTGGAAAGTGCTCTTGGAGGTGTCTCCATTTATGCATGTCACCGAGGCGGAAAGGAAGAGAAGGTTTCAATCGGGATTGCAACCCGTGTACAAAGCGGGATTACAAATGTATCCTAGTCATACCTTACACCAATTAATCGCAGCCGCCACCGCCACCGAGCAATTGGAACTCAAATTGAGTCGATCCAATAAGGCTAAACTCTCATTTCAAAGCAAAGAGAGGGGTGTCCAAAACCTGCAAAATGATGGACAGCCACCTAAAAGGGACCAAACAAGCCAAATCAGGTCCAAAAGCTGAAAATAAGTTTGCTAAAAAGCGTCCTTATAAGCCGGCAAACTTTGGTCTTAGTGTTGAGAAGAAGGAGCAATATATGCGTGAAGGCAAATGCTTTACTTGTGGCAGCACTGAGCACATGGCAAAAGCATGCCCAAATAAGAAGAACAAAGCTGAAAATGCTAATGTACCGAAGCCTAATGTGCATATGGTTCCGGATGTGCAGAGCAACACTTCACATGATAGCAAAGATAGGGTTGTATGCAAAGCTTGGGGACAACTCAAAGATCAGCCCGCTTTGTTCATGTTTGATGATTGTGCATTGGAGAATTTCATATCCACTCAGATGGCAGCTGCTTTGGGTATTGAAGTGGAGGACATGGGTCCTCAAATTGAAGCAGGGGCTGTCTTTGTTGGTAGAGAAGTGCAGGTCATGCCTATTTTTGGCAAGTTGCGCATACACATTCAAGGCTATGTGGATCATGAGGATTTTCTTGTGGCGCCTTTGAATGGCTGTGATGTATTGCTTGGAAAGCCTTGGCATACACGTATTGATCCGTGCAAGGCTTACAAGACTAACAAGATCACCTTCATGCATAAAGGCCGAGAACATGTAATTGATGCTGGTGAAGAGGGTGATACTATTCCCCTTGTATCTCATGTACAAATTAAAAAAAGTAATGAAAAAGAGTGTTTTTGCATACTTGATTTTTGTACGAGATTATGTTGAGAAAAATAATGTACATGTAAACACTCTTAGTAATGATAGGCTGAAATTTTTGCAAGAGCACAATGATTGTTTTGTTGATGAGTTACCAAATGAGTTACCACCTGTACGACCGGAAGATCATCGCATTGATCTTGTGCCGGGTAGCTCACTACCTAATAGGCCAGCCTATCGTGTAAGTGGATTCCAAAAAGAGGAGATCATGAAGCAAGTGAATGAGCTTCTTGAGAAGGGTTTGGTTCAGCCAAGCTCTTCCCCATATTGTTCACCCGTCCTCTTGGTTCAAAAGAAGGATGGATCCTTTCGTATGTGTGTGGATTATAGAGCTTTGAATAAGCTTACCATCAAGAATAGGTTTCCGATTCCACGCATAGATGACATCCTTGACAAGTTGGATGGATCGGCATGCTTTAGCCGAATTGATCTCAAGAGTGGATATCATCAAGTGCGTGTAGTGCCTGAGGATGTACACAAAACTGCTTTCAGGACAGCATTTGGGCTTTATGAGTATCTTGTTATGCCTTTTGGTCTTACAAATGCCTTGACTACATTCAATAGAATGATGGATCGCATATTCCGTGGATACAGGAAATTTACAGGTGTCTTCTTTGATGACATCTTAGTCTTCTCGAAGACCGAAGAAGAACATAAAGCTCATTTGGCTATTGTTTTTAAAGAGCTCCATAAGCATAAACTCTTCATAAATGCAAAGAAGAGTGAGTTCTTCTTGTCAGAGATACATTATCTTGGGCATATTGTGTCCAAAGATGGAGTGTGGATGGATCCTATAAAGATTGATGCAATTCGGAATTGGCCCGAATTGAGTTCGGTGCATGAGATCCGTAGTTTTCTTGGATTATGCTCTTACTACCGCAGGTTCATTCAGCACTTTGCATGGATTGCTTCTCCTTTGCATGATTTGACAAAGAAGAAGGCCGTGTTCAAATGGACTAATGTAGAGAGAGATGCATTCCTCAAATTGAAAGATCCAACTACTCATGGTCCAGTGTTGATCGTTCCGGATTTGCAAAAGCCTTTTTGTGTGGAATGTGATGCATCTGGAAATTGCACAGGGGCTGTCCTCAATCAAGAGGGACATGCCGTGGCTTATGAGAGTCGTAGATTGCATGATGCAGAGCTATCTCTTGGCATTTATGAGAGAGAGCTCTTGGCTGTAATTCATGCACTTACTATATGGAAACATTACCTTCTTGGGGCTGATTTCACTATGAAGACAGATCACCAGAGTTTGAGGTATTTTCTTACTCAAACTAAGTTGTCAAAGAAGCATATGAGGATGGCGAATTTCCTCTCTATGTTTCATTTTCAGCTTGCACACCCTGGGAAAGAAGAATGTAGTGGCCGATGCATTGTCACGAAAGCCGTATGTAGCAGCTATCTCGGTTGGAGACTTGTCTACCATGCGTGATTTATATCATACGGATGCTGATTTTGCCACTATTTGGGCTGATTTGATGGCTGGTCATGCACATGCCTCATATGTGATCAAAGAGGGTTATCTCATGAAAGATAATTGCCTATGTGTGGTGTCTGACATGAGGCAAAAGGTTTTGGATGAGTGCCATGCTCCTCCATATGCTGGTCATAGAGGCATAATGCCTACTACGCACATGATTGAGCGGTATTTCTTTTGGCCAGGTATGCGGAAGGACATAGAGGCACATGTACGTGCATGTATCTCCTGTCAAAAGGTCAAATTTGATAGGCAAAAGGCACCAGATTTGCTTCAGCCATTGCCTATTCCTACGCAACCATGGGAAAGTATTACAATGGATTTCATTATGGACTTGCCACGTACCCAACAGGGTAATGATGCAATTTGGACAATTGTGGACAGGTTTAGCAAGCAAGCTCATTTCTTGCCGGTCAAAAAGACCATCAAAGCTGAGCATATGGTTAAAATATATCTTGCACATGTGTTCAAACAACATGGAATGCCAAAGTCCATTGTGGGGGATAGAGATCCCAGGACTACAAGTCTCTTTTGGCGGGCCTTATTTGATAATATGGGCACCAAATTGGACTTCTCATCAGCATATCACCCTCAAACGGATGGGCAAAGTGAGGCTGCAAATTCAGCCATGTTGGATCTCTTGAAATGTTATGTGGCGGATCAAAAGTCTTCTTGGGAGAAGTACTTACCGCTTGTGGAATTTGCATACAACAACACGGTGCATGCATCTACGGGAAAGGCCCTGTTTGAGATTGTTTATGGTAAGGTGGTTTTGCCACCCATTCTTCGCACAAAGGATGAGATATTTGCAGCTGATGAGTATGTAAGAGACTTGGATATTGCTTTTGCTCAGGTGCGGACAGCCATTGCAAGGTCACAAGACAAGCATAAAAAGGCTGCCGACAAGCATAGAAGGCAATTGGATGTTAAAGAGAATGATTGGGTATTGCTGAAATTTGAGAAAGCAAGATTTGCAAAGAGGCATGGCAAAGAGGGTGCATATCCTAAGCTTGCAACCAGGTACTATGGACCTTTTCGAGTGATCGAGAAGATCAATGAAGTGGCTTTCAGATTGGCATTACCTAGTCATTGGCACATACACAATGCTTTTCATGTGAGTCTTCTTCGCAAGTATGTAGGGCCAGAGCCCAGTGAAATGGTCATTGAGGATCCACTAGAAGTGGATGAGCTTGAGGAGATCTTGCAGCCAGAGCAAATTGTGTATCACAAGGAACGCAAGCTTGCTGCAGCCAAAGTTGTGAGGCGTTACCTTGTGAAGTTTAAGAACTATCTTCCCATTGATGCTAAATGGGTAGATGAAGAGCTCTTCAAAGATTGCCCGCATGTGCTTCAGACATATTTGGATGCATTTCAGTTGCGGACAACGCTTTAGAAGCAGGGGGGAATGTCACCATTTGGCCACCCGAATGGTTCACTCTTGCTTTCATACTATGTACATATTGGATTAGTGTCCATGGCTTATGGAATGTGCCTATGCATGTGATTGACACGTGTCATGCTGTATAGTTGGATATGATATTCTGCTGGGACTTGATGTTATCATGCCCGGAATATCTGGAGGACTTGGCTTTCCGCTGGGACTTGTGCCTTTGTGTACATGCCCGGAAACGCCTGGAGGACTTGGCTTTCCGTTGGGACTTGTGCCTTTGTGACATGCCCGGAAACGCCTAGAGGATTGGCTTTCCACTGGGTCTGGTATCGCATATACTTGCCTGGAAACGCCTGGTATTATATGGTTTCATGAACGGAAATCGCTCATGCCAATGCTGCATTGCATAGCATCTTTATGTGCTTGCCTGCAAATGAAATTGCATGCTGTTTTCATGCTTGCATGACCTATGTGTAGTTCCGGGCTAGGGGACGCCCGCCCGTGAACCATGCGTGTGAAACTGTCTGCTGACATGGTTGTGTGGCATGTGAACAGGTGGTAAGTATTACCCAATCTAGGCTCAAATAGCCCTTAGGACTTGGCCAATATTTATAAGTGAGTGCGTTCCCATTTCATTAAAGTTTGGGCGCCCAAAAGTCACTTATAAATTATGACCGCTTCCAAGTCCACACTCACGGAAGTCCCGAGGCGGACAAGACTCAATGTCCAGGACCTAATCCTCCCCTTTTACTCATAAATGGGCATCTCCCCATGTCCCTTCACCTTATTGGACCCCAATTCACTTACTTATTAAGAGAAATTCGTGTTTTCTCTTCATGAGGATTTTTGGAGGCTGAAAACTCTGTTTTTCCACCATTTCTCTCCATTTCCAAGCTCTCCATAGCCATACCCAACTTGCTAGGGTGTTTTCCAAGCTTCCAAGAGTGTCTCCAAGTGCTAATCACTCTTCCACTCTCTCCCAATGACTGAAATTCAGCAAAACAGCTCTCATTTTTGCTGTAATTTCTGGTCTTTTTGCTGAAAACCCTAATTTCAGCCTTCCTTTCTCAAATTGAACCATAGGGGAAGCTTTCCCAAGGTTCCCTTCATCCTTTTGAAGACTTTTGTCGCGAAGGATTGCGGCAAATCGAAGATATCAACACTTCTAAAGCTTCCAACGCGAAGGCTTCCGCTTGCAACAACTTCTATGAAGACTGGTAAGGTAATTGGACAATGTATTGTCATTACTTACTCAGTAGAAGGGCAGGACTCCTTGTTTAGCCGCCCTGTGTAGTATTTCTCTTGTCCTATGTGCTCTTGAAGATGTTGCTACCTTGCTTGGTAGAACATAGAGCCAATGGTAGAGAATATGGGCACTGAAGTCGGGCCGGGCATCAAGGCAGCTCCTTGGTGATCTACATCGACATACCATTGTTTTCTAAATGCTGAATTTCATATGCATTGGCATGGAGGATTTGGCAATGGATGCCCGTGAAGCTATGTATTGAATTTCTCCAATAGTAATACAATTTACTCAAGGGAGGGGTCGGCCGTTCCGGCTCATTGTGTGCCTCTTGTCAATTCAGCAATTTACTTCTTGTACTTGAGTAAGTGTCCTTCAAATCTTAGTGTATTTAAGTGTATTGATTAGCATTGTGTTCAACCAAGTTACAATAGGCATCCTCGGTACGAGCCAAGGATGCACGTGCTGCATCCCTTGGTTGCATGTGCAACTCTTGAGCAATCATTGCCATTGCATGATCCATATAAGATTCAGCTTTCTTGGCCTTCAAATGGTCATGTACCAATGGATCCTCGCGGCGGTAGAGATTCAATACTTCTTGTTGCACATGGAGAAGAGCCTGTTGAGTTTGCTCATCCTGTAAAGCATTGGAGGCATGCATTTCGTTGTCCGTGCCTCTTGTGTTAGCATCTCCAACATTCATTGTATGGCGCTAGTGTTCACGGGGATCGTCTCTCACAATGGAAGTGAAAGAGAACCGTATGCTCTGATACCAATGTAACTTGGTTGAACACAATGCTAATCAATACACTTAAATACACTAAGATTTGATGGACACTTGCTCAAATACAAGAAGTAATGTGCTGAGTTGACAAGAGACACACAATGAGCCGGAACGGTCGACCCCTCCCTCAAATAAAGTATATTGATCCTGGGAGAATCAAGTACATAGTGTCATGGGCATTTTTGACCAGATTTCCATACCAATGCATATGAATACAGTATTGCAAACAAGTGGTTGTCGATGTAGACTTGCAATCCACACTACCCGCTCAAGTGTCCATGTTCCCTACCATCTACTCTCTATTGTTCCACCAACACATGGTAGCAACAATCTGTAAGAGAGTACGTAGGACAATAGAACACTACACAAGGGATGTGATCTTGTAATCCGGTTCCTCCCTCCTGCTACTTGCTTCTATATTTAAGCATAAAAGCTTACCAAATGCAAGTAGAGTCGATGACAGCGGAAGTCTTTGCGATGGAAGTCCTTGGAGTGATAAGATCTTCAATTTGTCGCATTTCTTCGTGTGACAAAAGTCTTCAAGAGGATGAAGGGAACCTTGGGAAAGCTTCCCCTATGGTTCAACTTGAGAAAGGAGGGCTGAAATTAGGGTTTTCAGCAAAAAGACTAGAAATTACAGCAATAAAGAGAGCTGTTTTGCTGAATTTCAGTCATTGGGAGTGTGTAGGAGAGTGATTAGCATCCGGAAACACTCTTGGAAGCTTGAGAAACACCTTAGCAAGCTTGGAAATGGAGTTGGGAAGGAGAAAGTGTAGAAAATGCAGCCCAATAGCCCTCATGAAGGAGACGCCAATCTCTAGAGACGGGAGGAGGAGTGAGGTGGTGAGTTGTCCAATGTAGGTGGCAGGTAGGTGCTTTGTGGAGCAAGCTAGAGTGGACACATGGCTGGTTACTCCCTTTGTACAAAGGGGATAAGGTCTGGGCGGTGGACATTGGGTTATGTCCACCTCGGGACATGAGTGTGTGTGAACACCGGGCTGGTCATAATTTATAAGTGAGTTTTGGTCACCCAAAACTTAATGAAGTGTGTACACACTCACTTATAAATTAGTGCTAACTCCTAAGGCTAGGTTTACGACCAATACTTACCACTTGTCACATGCCACATAACCATGTCAGCGGACAGTTTCACACGCATGGTTCGCGGGTGGGCATCCCCTTACCCGGAACTACACATAGGTCAAGCAAGCATGAAAACAGCATGCAATTTCAATTGCAAGCAAGCACATAAAGATGCTATGCAATGCAGCATTGGTATGGACAATCCCCGTTTATGAGACTACCAAAATAGACGTGCTCCAGGCATGTACACGAAGTACCAGACCCAATGGAACACCTGGTGTTAATTAATTAATACCTTAGACTAATCCACCAGGCATTTTCGGGCATGTACACAGAGGCACAAGTCCCAACGGAAAGCCAAGTCCACAGTATCACATGAGTGGCGTGAATCCCGAGCATATATAACTACCATGGACACTAGTCCAATGTACATACATGATAAGAAAGCATGGGTGGACCAATTGGGTGACCAAATGGTGAAAAGGACTCATCTGGTTCTCCAAGAAGTGGTGGCTCATCAACAATGGAAGCTGGAACATGCTCATCAAAGACATCATCTCTGCTAACAATCGTCCTCACCATCTCCACCACAGTCCGGTTCTTACGCTCAACTACTCCATTCTCTGAAGGCGAACCTGTATTGGCCAGCTTCCGCTTGATGCCATGTTCCACACAAAACTGCACAAAAGCATTAGAAGAGAATTTTCCTCCTTTGTCAGCCCGAAGAGTCTTCACCTGCGATCCAGACTCCTTCGCCACCATAACATGCCACTCCTTGAACCAAGCAAAAGCTTGGTCTTTCGGGGAAAGAAAGTAAACCCATGTAAATCTGCTACAATCATCAAGCAGTAGCATAAAGTACAAAGAACCTCCCAAGGATGGGGTCTGCATAGGTTCACACAAGTCAATGTGTACCAACTCCAAAGGTTTCCAAGCCCACCTAGTAGTTGGCTTCGGAAAAGATTCCTTGTGTTGCTTACCACGAATGCAAGAACTACAACGTCCCTGCCTGCTGCCAATATCTGGCAAGCCATCCACCATCCGGTCCCGGAAAGCCCACCGCAGCGCATCCACATTCAAATGGCCAAAATGGAAGTACCACAAATCATCGATCTGAGTGCCTGTCAGAGAAGAAAGTGCTGAGAGTTTGTGTCACGTGCACACCCTTCAGGTGTACAGTGACATGGCATCATTTTAGCATCATAAACATCGTCAGGATTTATCAGGCATTTTATGGACATTTAAATGAATGTTTTCAGCATGTACCACATGGTATGGGTTGGACTCAGCATTGTAGCATCCCATTAGCCATCTAGACAAGCATTGGGACATGGTGGAGGCAGCCGACAGCATGTTTACATCAGCGGACTAGCATTTTATACCATTTATGGTATTTTATGGGAGTCGTGAGCATTTCAGTACTGGCCGACTGCAGCCAAGCTGGCCGACCAGCACAGTCCCCCATATAAACAGAGACCTCAGCGTTTTAGTCCACCATGGCATCTGACTGCAGCGTTCAGCCCATCAACGTATTCAGTCCAGCATAGCATACATCCCAGCATCCAACAGTGTGTTCTTCAGCGTTTCTACTCAAGGAGGGCTGGGAACAGCAGTGCATCCACGCATCACAGCATTCCAGCATTCAGGCCCCTTTCTCAGCACATTGCTCTTCATCGTTTCTCTTCCTAGAAGCCTTGGGGTCTGCAGTTCAGCATCTACATCAGTAATCAGCATATTCAGCCATCTTTCCAACTCCTACATAGAGGGATACCAGCATACAAGTGGTGGAACTCAGCATTGGAGTCAGGACAGCCATCCTTCATCATCCTTTAGCATGTTTCCCTCTCTTCCAGGGGTAGACATCATCTAGGACAGCATAGATCCATTTGGATCTCATTGTAACCGCATTCATCATCTAATATAGTTGCATTGCATTGCATTGACACATATTTGTCTATCTCTTAAACATCATTAAGTGCAGTTTAGTTAGACTAAGGTTGTGATTACTACGGTCAAAGACCTC
This sequence comes from Cibotium barometz, assembly GCF_041138505.1. Lineage (NCBI taxonomy): Eukaryota > Viridiplantae > Streptophyta > Polypodiopsida > Cyatheales > Cibotiaceae > Cibotium > Cibotium barometz. The sequence goes on from NC_141046.1 coordinate 47,802,635, forward strand.
ACATGTCACATTGGTATCAGAGCGTTACAGGGTAACCAGCCTTAGATCATGTTCATTCCATCAGTCATTCAGTCAGACATCATGTTAAACGCTTCCGCACAGTTAAACCCAATTCTCAAAATCTTGCAGGCCACCCTTAGGGATTTTCCCTTAGGATGCATTAGTAACCCATCCATCTGCATTCTTGCACAGCATATAGGGTTGCACATGGCTTGCATAGTCGTCATCTTAGCAGTCAGTCTTGTATCTGCAAGGCATACATGTTTGCCCATGAACTCTCTGGGAAAGAATGACGTCCATCATCAAAGGAGGACATAAGTTTTGGGCTTCAACTGGCAGCAGCAGGGGGTTTCTCTTCCACCGAAGACGGAAGTTTGCTCCAACATCGCCTCAGGAGGTTCAGAGCTTCAGGAACGACGGAGATGGTAGGAGAAAGGTTTCCACAGGCAAGTCAAGAGTGACTCAGGTATTTCCAAGCAGTTTTAGCAGCATTTGCCATTCAGTTCCGGCAGTACATAGAGTCTTGGCTCAAAGGATTTCACTCTTGCAGACGACCTCAGTCCCGGCAGCAGAAGACAGAAGGGGCAGTGGTTCGGAGGAGAAGGATCCCCAGAGGAGTCGAAGGTTGCCAGGTATACCACCCAGCAATAGTTTAGCAGCGGGGAATGTCACGTGCACACCCTTCAGGTGTACAGTGACATGGCATCATTTTAGCATCATAAACATCATCAGGATTTACCAGGCATTTTATGGACATTTAAATGAATGTTTTCAGCATGTACCACATGGTATGGGTTGGATTCAGCATTGTAGCATCCCATTAGCCATCTAGACAAGCATTGGGACATGGTGGAGGCAGTCGACAGCATGTTTACATCAGCCGACTAGCATTTTATACCATTTATGGTATTTTATGGGAGTCGTGAGCATTTCAGTACTGGCCGACTGCAGCCAAGCTGGCCGACCAGCACAGTCCCCCATATAAATAGAGACCTCAGCGTTTTAGTCCACCATGGCATCTGATTGCAGCGTTCAGCCCATCAACGTATTCAGTCCAGCATAGCATACATCCCGGCATCCAACAGTGTGTTCTTCAGCGTTTCTAGTCCAGGAGGGCTGGGAACAGCAGTGCATCCACGCATCACAGCATTCCAGCATTCAGGCCCCTTTCTCAGCACATTGCTCTTCATCGTTTCTCTTCCCAGAAGCCTTGGGGTCTGCAGTTCAGCATCTACATCAGTAATCAGCATATTCAGCCATCTTCCTAACTCCTACATAGAGGGATACCAGCATACAAGTGGTGGAACTCAGCATTGGAGTCAGGACAGCCATCCTTCATCATCCTTCAGCATGTTTCCCTCTCTTCCAGGGGTAGACATCATCTAGGACAGCATAGATCCATTTGGATCTCATTGTAACCGCATTCATCATCTAATATAGCTGCATTGCATTGCATTGACACATATTTGTCTATCTCTTAAACATCATTAAGTGCAGTTTAGTTAGACTAAGGTTGTGATTACTACGGTCAAAGACCTCACATGTCACAGTTTGTAGATACCATTCTCCACTCCGCCTTCCCGTACAACTTGGCCTGTTTCTTTGTCCGTAGAGCAACATAATGCTCCTCAAACTCCACTCGGAAGCCAATGTTGCAAACCTCATGCACTGACAATAGATGAAAATCAAGTGCTGGGACGTAAAGAACACGAGAGGAATGCTTCTCCCCTTTGCCATCGGGAATAATCTCCATCTTGCCCTAACTGTGAATCGGTATAGTGGAATTGTCGCCAATGAAAATGCAACCTGACTGCCGTTTAAGATCCTGTAATAACTCTCGGGAAGGAGTAATGTGCCTGGAAGCACCACTATTGAGAATCCACTCCCGCGTATCCCTGGCGGTGCCTCCCTGCTCAAAGAAGATGAAGCATCTGTGTCCATAATCTCCAAGGGCACAAAAGCTGGAGTCTTGCCTGCTGCAGTTGAAGAATCAACACTCATCTCGATACTCCGATTAGGATATTTTCTCCAATAGTGGCCTTTCTCGCCACAATTGTTATAAGTCTGCTCGGCCTTCAAAGCATCACACACTGAATCGGGCTTCTTCTCAGAAGACTTCTCCGATGAAGACTTCCGTTTGTCCTTATTGTTGTTGTTGTTACGGCCTTTGGCTAGTCAAGGCCTTAGAACCTCCACCCTGTGGAGGGTTCGTAAAATGCTCTTCTTGGTCCAAAACCATAGGCACAAGCTCCTTCCATGTGATGGTGCTAAGCCTCCCACTGGTGATCAAAGAGGAGTAAAAAGCTGAATACTGAGAGGTCAGATGAGACAGCAAAGTGATGGTCATGTCCTCTGAAGATATCTCCTTCCCAGCCTGAAGAACCTCTTGTTGAAGAGCCTGCAACTTGTTGATGTGCTCCCGCATCGTCTAAGACTTTGCAGGATTCATCACCCGCATCTGCACTTCCAAGGAAATCCGCTTCATGGGTGATACCTTGTTATATAGAGAAGCCAACCAACAACAATGAAATCAGCCAAGTCATAAGACTCCAAGACAGACTCCATCATTACCTTCCAGATGTCGTAGTTGGTCCCGTCTGACTGTCGATCCACCGGGAATGTGGGGAGAGTAGGGATCTGCACGTGCTTCTCAGCCATCTCAAGCGAATTTGCCATCTCAAGGGTTCACAAGGTCTTGTGAAGGAAGGGTGGGTGGGAAAAAAAAATGAAGAAGAGGCTGCAAACAATATGCAAGGTGGCTGTCCAACGGTGATGGTGAAACCGATCCCGTCAAGTGGGAAAGACTCAATTGGACACCTACACGTTTAATAGCACAACTTTAAAACCACAAATATGAAATGGACAACTTAAAAATAACTTGAACTTTAAATGAACAGAAATGGAAAGATGGACACCAGCACTGGGGCCGGAACGGGCCGACCCCCCCCTCAATATATGATATATTTATTGGGAGTATTTAAAGAATACAATGCTCCATGGGTTCTGAGAACCAGATGATGTCCATGTACATATGAAAACAATACTAAACAAAAAGCTCGAATTTCGATGTAGAAAAACTTGGAGCAGAACGACCACTAGTGTGGTCCAATCACTACGGTCCTGTGCTTTCACTGGACTCCGCGGAGAGCACCACACTGGTGTTCCGAGACCACGCACAGACAGGCGCTCTCGTACTAACGCCTGGCTCTCCCGATCTCAGCACCTTTGGACCGAGGTTCGCCCATATAGCTTGGACAACCCGGCACCGAACGGGTGTAGGCCGAGCGGGACGAATCTCTTACCAGATTTAAACATTAAATGCTTTACTCAAATCTGAAAATTACTTACTTGTAGATGGTTGATAGAAGACCAAAACTTGTAGTGTTTGTGTAGTCTTTGAAACCACCTTTGTTGGAGAAAGAGTAGCCACGTGGTGAACCTCCAAACAAGTTCCACCACAAAGGGCACAGCTGCCTGCTGTGGTTAAGTACAACTTGAGCCGCCAGAGGTTGTACGTTGTAAGCAGGTACACAGCAGCCGCCTTGAAGGGTGTATGCGCAGCAGTGGTAAAAGGAAGAGATGGCAGCCTCTTGTATGGATGGTGAAGCAGCCGCCAGGTGTATAGTACAGCCAGTCACCTGGAAGAGTGCAACGTGGAGTAAACAGCTGCCTGTAGAGTAGTTTCAGCCAACAGCAGAGGGTTGCCTGTAGAGAGTCAGGCGCAGCCGGCAGTTAACACCAGCGCACAGTTGAAGTGGCTGCAGCCAGCCTGTAGGGAAGGCGGGCACAGTAGTTAATTCAGCCGCCTTGGGGAGTCAGGCGCAGCCAGCCTGTAGAGGGTGGTTCGCAGCAGCCAGCCGACTGGAGAGAGGGAGAGACTGTCGCCAGTAGCAGCCAGTCTGCAGGGAAGGCAGCCGCCTATATGGAGGAGCAGCCGTACAGCAGCAACAAGGTGAACTTCAGCCGTGTAGAGGAGAAGCGATGGATGATAGCCGCCTGGTTCTTCACGTAAGAGAGAAGCGATCCATGCCACGCTTGAAGAGGTAAACCTTTTTTAATAAAAACTGAAGTGTAGTTAACCTTAGTCCTACCTACGCATGCATGAAGGGGACTAGTGGGGGTTGGTTACCATGCCCACCCCCACACTCACTTAAAAGTGAGGCTCCCCACCTTGGCCCCAAAGTGGGTGCCCAAAGGGGGTGCCCACTTTTAAATGAATGTGAACCCCTAACCTTATAAAAATAAAGGGTTAGAATTTAAAACATTAAAACAAACATGTGCGACATACTTACCACCTGTTCACATGCACTGAAACTTGTCAGAATACAGGGCACACTTCACGACTCACTGGCAGGCGTCCCCGCTCAGTAAGTAACACGTCAGGCAGGCAAACACACGAATACATGTCATGCGAAAACAGTTTCAAGCATACAAATCATGTGTGCATATGCAAAAAGTAACATGGACATATCTCCCGTTCATGGAACATGTACAAAATATTTGTCGGCACAAAACTGGCTCGACATAAAACATAAAAACCTGGTCTTCCTATGGAGTGACAGTCCCATAGGTAAGACACAGTTCCAGGCACGAGTTTCCCTAGGTGTGACAGTCCCATAGGTAAAACACGGCACGAATACTGGCTCTTCCATGGCGTGACAGTCCCATGGATCGAACACAGTCCAGGTCATACACGGGTGGCACTGATCTGGCTCCCGTCCATACAACACCATCCTGCTAACACACGGGTGGCACCAGTCTGGCTCCCGTCCATGTCAGCAAAATACTGGCCTCTTCACATGAGACACTGGCCTGGCCTCAAGTGAACGAGACGCAAAAATGTGGGAATGGACCAAATGGTCGGCCAATTGGTGACATCCCCCCGGGCTTCTAAAGAGTTGACCTCAACTTAAAAGCCTCAAGATATGCCTGCAGCAATTGCGGATAATCTGCAAAATATTCCTCATTTACCCACTTGGCATCAATAGGCAAATAATTCTTAAACTTCACAAGGTATCTCCTGGAAAGCTTTCCTGCAGGTAGCTTTCTCTCCTTGTGAAAAACAATCTGTTCTGGCTGGAGGATCTCCTCAAGCTCTTCAATCTCTGGCGGATCTTCTGTGACAGGCTCATCAGGATCTGGCCCCACATATTTCCGAAATAGACTCACATGAAAAGCATTGTGAATCTTCCAATGACTAGGTAAAGCAAGCCTGTATGACACTTCATTGATTTTGTGAATCACCTTGAAGGGTCCATAATAGCGAGGAGAAAGCTTAGGATATGATCCTTCTCGTCCTGGCCTCTTCCGAAGCCTAGCCTTCTCAAATTTCAGCAATACCCAATCACCTTCTTTGACTTCCATGTCCCTTCTATGCTTGTCAGCAGCCTTTTTATGCTTATCCTGAGATCTTGCAATGGCTGTCCGCACTTGACCAAAGGCAACATCCAAGTCACGAACATATTCATCAGCAGCAAAAATCTCATCCTTGGTACGAAGGATGGGTGGCAAGACCACTCTGCCATAAACAACCTCAAACGGAGCCTTTCCTGTGGAAGCATGGATTGTATTGTTGTAGGCAAACTCAACAAGTGGAAGATACTTCTCCCATGCACTCTTTTGATCTGCCACATAACACTTCAACAAATCCAACACAGCTGAATTTGCAGCTTCACTTTGGCCATCCGTTTGGGGATGATAAGCTGATGAAAACTCAAGCTTAGTACCCATATTATCAAACAAAGCCCTCCAAAATAGGTTTGTAGTCCTGGGATCTCTATCCCCAACAATGGATTTAGGCATACCATGATGCTTGAAAATATTAGCAAGAAAAAGCTTTACCATATGATCAGCTTTAATGGTTTTCTTGACGGGCAAGAAGTGAGCTTGCTTGCTAAACCTGTCCACAATAGTCCAAATAGCATCATTCCCATGCTGGGATCTAGGCAAATCCATAATAAAATCCATCGTAATACTTTCCCAAGGTTGTGAGGGAATAGGCAATGGCTGAAGCAAACCTGGAGGCTTTTGCCTGTCAAATTTCACCTTTTGGCAAGTAATACATGCACGCACATAAGCCTCAATGTCTTTACGCATGCTTGGCCAAAAGAAATACCTCTGAATCATGCGAGTAGTAGGCATAATACCTCTATGACCAGCATAAGGTGGAGCGTGACATTCGTCCATAACCTTTGGACGCAAATCCTTCACCACACATAGGCAATTATCCTTCATGAGATAACCCTCATTGATAACATAAGAGGCATGTGAATGACCAGCCATCAAATCAGTCCATACATGGCAAAAATCAGCATCCAAATGATACAAATCTCTCATAGCAGATAGATCTCCATGAGAGGCCACTGAGACTGCAGCAATATAAGGCCTCCTAGATAGTGCATCGGCCACCACATTTTTCTTTCCTGGAGTATGCACAATCTGAAAATGAAACATGGAAAGAAAATTTGCCATTCTCATTTGCTTCTCTGAAAGCTTGGTTTGAGATAGAAAGTATCTCAAGCTTTGATGATCTGTCTTGACTACAAATTCAGCCCCAAGAAGGTAGTGTTTCCAAATCTTTAAGGCGTGAATTACAGCCAAGAGCTCTTTCTCATAGATATCCATATGAAGCTCGGCATCATGCAAACGACGGCTCTCGTATGCAACTGCATGCCCTTCTTGATTTAGGACAGCTCCTATGCAATCACCACAAGCATCACATTCAACCACGAATGACTTGTGCAAGTCAGGAACAATCAATACTGGACCACATATGATCGCATGCTTGAGCTGCAAGAAAGCATCTTGTTCCTTTGAAGTCCATTTGAAAACAGTTTTCTTCTTCGTGAGATCATGTAGAGGAGTGGCAATCATAGCAAAATGCCTTATGAAACGCCTGTAATACGAACATAATCCCAGAAAACTTCGTACTTGATGTACGTTTTGCAGTTCGGGCCAATTCCGAATAGTCTCTATCTTTGCAGGATCCATTGTAACTCCATCCTTGGATACAATATGTCCTAGATAATGAATTTCAGAAAGGAAAAACTCACTTTTCTTGGCATTGACGAAAAGTTTATGCTTCCGCAACTCTTCGAACACTGTGACCAAATGAGTTCTGTGTTCCTGCTCATTCTTGGAGAAAACCAAGATATCATCAAAGAAGACTCCTGTAAACTTGCGATGGGATCGGAATATCCTATCCATCATATGATTAAAAGTAGCAGGAGCATTGGTGAGACCAAAAGGCATTACCAAGAATTCATATAATCCGAAGGCTGTCCTGAATGCAGTCTTATGGACATCTTGTGGCACCACACGTATCTGGTGATAACCACTCTTCAAATCAAGTCTGCTAAAGCAAGCTGAGCCATCAAGCTTATCCAAGATATCATCAATACGTGGAATAGGAAATCTGTTCTTGATGGTAAGCTTGTTCAAAGCTCTATAATCTACACACATACGGAATGATCCGTCCTTCTTTTGAACAAGAAGCACAGGAGAGCAGTAAGGTGAGGAACTGGGCTGAACCAAACCTTTCTCCAAAAGCTCATTAACCTGCTTCATAATTTCTTCTTGTTGTGCAGCACTCACTCGGTATGCGGGTTTGTTAGGTGGAGAACTACCTGGCACAAGATCTATGCAATGATCTTCGGGCCTTTGGGGAGGTAATTCACCTGGCAACGAGTCAGCAAAACAGTCTTTGAATGCATTAAGAAAATTCAGCCTATCATTAGACATAGCATCCACACTTTGATGATTTGGCACAAGACTATCACGCACAAAAATCAAGTACGCTGAAAGACTCTTTTTCATTGCTTTATTAATTTGGATGTGTGATACAACTGGGATGGAGTCCCCTTCTTTGCCAGCATCAATAAAGTGCATGCGGCCTTTATGCATAAAAGAAATCATATTGGACTTGTAGTCTTTGCGGGGCTCAAGCCTATGATGCCACGGCTTGCCCAACAATACATCACATCCATTCAAAGGAGCAACTAAGAAATGCTCATTGTCAAGATAGCCCTGTATATGAATACGCAACTTCCCAATCAAAGGAGTAACCTGCACCTCTTTGCCAATAAATGCAGCTTCAGCTTCAATCTGAGGTCCCATGTTTTCAACCTCAATACCCAATGCAGCTGCCATTTGCATAGAGATGAAATTGTCAGTTGCACAGTCATCAAACATGAATAATGCGGGCTGATCCTTGATTTGCCCCCAAGCCTTGCAAACCATTCTCTCTTTAGCATCATGACCTGTATTACCTTGCACATCAGGAACTGCATGAACATTTGCTTTGGTATGCTTGTCCTCGTGCTTTGGTTTGCGATCTGGGCATTGCCGGAACATGTGGTCTTTGCTACCACAAGAAAAGCATTTTCCATCCTTAGCATATTGCTCTCTTTGCTCCGGGGTTAAGCCAAATTTGTTCTTTCTTGGGCCCTGTTCTTTATTTTCAGCTTTACCACCCTTGTAAGGCTCCCGGAAGTTCTTTTTAGGTGGCTGTCCACCCTTTTGCTGATTTGGGGCAGCCTTGTCCTTTGCCTTGGAACCTCCTTGATCTTGCTTGATCTTGAGTACCAATTGCTCTGTAGCAAGGGCAGAAGCTGTGAGTTGTTGCAACGTATGTTTTGGGTGCAATTCAATACCCGATCTATAAGCAGGTTGCAATCCAGAACGAAACTTCCTCTTTCTTTCCTCCTCAGAGATTAGCATGAAGGGAGTCACTTCCAGCAACACTTTCCAAAATTTATTCACATACTGTTGCACACTCTCATTATCTTTTTGTTCCAGCCTGTCCCACTTTTGAGTGAGAGTTTGCTCTGCATTGGGTGGCAGGAACTGAGCATAAAATCTGTCTTTGAATTCCTTCCAAGTAGAGATGGGATCCTTGGTGATCTTTTCGGTGATCCACCAATGGGCAGCAGTGCCTTTCAGAAACATACTAGCATGGCGCACCTTCGACTTTTCTGTAAAGTCTTCATCGCTAAAAGCAATGTCGAACTGTGCCACAAACGCTAGCACCTTAGAAGCATCATGTTCACCATGAAAGACATCAAATTTGACAGATTTATCACCTGCTTTGAACTCCTTGAGCTTCCTGGCATGAGGCTCATGGTCCTCTCTTTTTCTTTTCCCCTTATCCAACGGGGTAGCCCTGTCTGCATGGGCTCCATGGGCCGTCATAGAAGCTTCATGGGGCACGGTGGCATGTGCTCCACGAACTCGAAGCTCAGATGCATGTGACTTACCTGCATATGGCATGGTCTCTCCATGAGACAACTCAGAAGGCAAAATTTTTCTGGAAGCAGACCTGTCACCATGAGATACATATCTTGCATGCATGTGACTTTCGTGCCCTCCATGAGCACTGGCATACATATTTCTGTCAGGCTTAGTGCCTTGGGGAGAGGATGCATGACGAGAGGTGACAGTCACCTCTTCCTTTTGCATATAAGATTTCAGCCTCTGGGATGCAGGATCTCCATGCTTTAAACGAGGTGGATTTCTGAATTTTAGCTCTCCGTCATCCCCCTCTTTGATATCACCTTTGCGAAGGAGATAGGCAAGTGCCAACTCCCTTGGTTTCTTGCCCACTTCACGAGCCATAGATTCAAAGGTTACATCAACCATAGCATCTGCCTTCCTGGCTTCAATAGCACTTTGCAGATGAGGATCTTCATGCAAAAACTTCAATTCTTGCTCTTGAGCCTGCAAAAGTTTTCTCATATGTTCCATTTCAGCCCTCATAGCATCAGGGTCTTGTTCAAGCATAACTGTCTTTCCTGGAGACAGTTGACCTTTGGATTCACTATCCATAACCCTTTCAAGAGGCTTGTGTCTACCTCGCAGGGCATCAGACCCACGAGAAGCACTAGAGAGACCCCTCGAATTTGGTACTTCCAAAGGGTTGCCTTGGCTGTCCATTGTGTTCAAAGTTTGCTAAAAGCGGGATGTCCAATACACAGGTTCGTTTCCCCACTAGGAAGAGGGAAACAACCGTGCTCTGATACCAATGAAACCGATCCCGTCAAGTGGGAAAGACTCAATTGGACACCTACACGTTTAATAGCACAACTTTAAAACCACAAATATGAAATGGACAACTTAAAAATAACTTGAACTTTAAATGAACAGAAATGGAAAGATGGACACCAGCACTGGGGCCGGAACGGGCCGACCCCCCCCTCAATATATGATATATTTATTGGGAGTATTTAAAGAATACAATGCTCCATGGGTTCTGAGAACCAGATGATGTCCATGTACATATGAAAACAATACTAAACAAAAAGCTCGAATTTCGATGTAGAAAAACTTGGAGCAGAACGACCACTAGTGTGGTCCAATCACTACGGTCCTGTGCTTTCACTGGACTCCGCGGAGAGCACCACACTGGTGTTCCGAGACCACGCACAGACAGGCGCTCTCGTACTAACGCCTGGCTCTCCCGATCTCAGCACCTTTGGACCGAGGTTCGCCCATATAGCTTGGACAACCCGGCACCGAACGGGTGTAGGCCGAGCGGGACGAATCTCTTACCAGATTTAAACATTAAATGCTTTACTCAAATCTGAAAATTACTTACTTGTAGATGGTTGATAGAAGACCAAAACTTGTAGTGTTTGTGTAGTCTTTGAAACCACCTTTGTTGGAGAAAGAGTAGCCACGTGGTGAACCTCCAAACAAGTTCCACCACAAAGGGCACAGCTGCCTGCTGTGGTTAAGTACAACTTGAGCCGCCAGAGGTTGTACGTTGTAAGCAGGTACACAGCAGCCGCCTTGAAGGGTGTATGCGCAGCAGTGGTAAAAGGAAGAGATGGCAGCCTCTTGTATGGATGGTGAAGCAGCCGCCAGGTGTATAGTACAGCCAGTCACCTGGAAGAGTGCAACGTGGAGTAAACAGCTGCCTGTAGAGTAGTTTCAGCCAACAGCAGAGGGTTGCCTGTAGAGAGTCAGGCGCAGCCGGCAGTTAACACCAGCGCACAGTTGAAGTGGCTGCAGCCAGCCTGTAGGGAAGGCGGGCACAGTAGTTAATTCAGCCGCCTTGGGGAGTCAGGCGCAGCCAGCCTGTAGAGGGTGGTTCGCAGCAGCCAGCCGACTGGAGAGAGGGAGAGACTGTCGCCAGTAGCAGCCAGTCTGCAGGGAAGGCAGCCGCCTATATGGAGGAGCAGCCGTACAGCAGCAACAAGGTGAACTTCAGCCGTGTAGAGGAGAAGCGATGGATGATAGCCGCCTGGTTCTTCACGTAAGAGAGAAGCGATCCATGCCACGCTTGAAGAGGTAAACCTTTTTTAATAAAAACTGAAGTGTAGTTAACCTTAGTCCTACCTACGCATGCATGAAGGGGACTAGTGGGGGTTGGTTACCATGCCCACCCCCACACTCACTTAAAAGTGAGGCTCCCCACCTTGGCCCCAAAGTGGGTGCCCAAAGGGGGTGCCCACTTTTAAATGAATGTGAACCCCTAACCTTATAAAAATAAAGGGTTAGAATTTAAAACATTAAAACAAACATGTGCGACATACTTACCACCTGTTCACATGCACTGAAACTTGTCAGAATACAGGGCACACTTCACGACTCACTGGCAGGCGTCCCCGCTCAGTAAGTAACACGTCAGGCAGGCAAACACACGAATACATGTCATGCGAAAACAGTTTCAAGCATACAAATCATGTGTGCATATGCAAAAAGTAACATGGACATATCTCCCGTTCATGGAACATGTACAAAATATTTGTCGGCACAAAACTGGCTCGACATAAAACATAAAAACCTGGTCTTCCTATGGAGTGACAGTCCCATAGGTAAGACACAGTTCCAGGCACGAGTTTCCCTAGGTGTGACAGTCCCATAGGTAAAACACGGCACGAATACTGGCTCTTCCATGGCGTGACAGTCCCATGGATCGAACACAGTCCAGGTCATACATGGGTGGCACTGATCTGGCTCCCGTCCATACAACACCATCCTGCTAACACACGGGTGGCACCAGTCTGGCTCCCGTCCATGTCAGCAAAATACTGGCCTCTTCACATGAGACACTGGCCTGGCCTCAAGTGAACGAGACGCAAAAATGTGGGAATGGACCAAATGGTTGGCCAATTGGTGACAGATGGCCGCCTTCTACCCGATCTCCAAGTCCTGAATAACCCAAGAAATCTCCAATCAGCACCACAAATCAGCAAACCCTCAAGCTCCCACTGTGTCCAAGCTTCAAGCCACCTGGGGCTCTGATACCACGTCGGAATGCACAGCGTAAAAATGAGACACATGCTGTGGAGAACAAAACGCAGAAGTGTAGAGAGAGAGAAGCTGTATAAACTCTGCTATATACACATGAAACCGATACAAAAATAGGTGTGGAGGCAAGGGTGGTATTTATATCACCCTCCAGTACTGGTCGGCCAGGTCAAAACAACCGACAGGCAGCTTGAGATGTCCACTACTGAAGAAGATGCAATCGGCTAGCAAAAAATCAAGTTGGTGAGGACAAAAATCCAATTGGCCAGGACAAGTGCAGTCGGCCAGAGAAATACAGCCCCCACGACCAGAAAAATAGGGAGAAATATGGAAAAATAGAAAAGGCTCCTGGGCGGGCACACCCACAACAAAGGCCCTCATTGTACAGACAGGAGATGATTGCTAATAGGATCTGGCAACGGTTTATTGTTAACACATGTATGGAAATATCATGAAGCACCCCCCAAAAGGAGTGTTTGTTGTACAAGCTTCTCATCTTCCCTTGTAATCAAATCCCTCTTCAAACATATAAAAGATCTTGTTTCTACCTATTTTGGCTTAGAGAGAGAAAATGTTCTAGAGAGAGGTTATTCAGATTTTAGATATTTTGGATGAAAAAATATCTCTTCTTATTAAAATAAATTCCTCCGAAACAGAGTTTCAGAAGGTGCATTAGAAATCAATTATAATCTGTTCAAAAGGCCTTATCCTAGGGATCCAGATTAAGGTTTTGAGGGGCCAACCAGATTCATCCAAATGTGTGGAGGAGATAAATAGAAGAAATAAAGAAAATCCCCCTAAAAATGAGTAAATACTCACATAAGATAAAGAGTGGACTAAGGACCAAAGGAAATACTAAAAAAATGAATTTTTGACACCTCAGAGTGGACTAAGGACCAAAGGAAATACTAAAAAAATGATTTTTTGACACCTCAGAGTGGGGATTCTCCCTCATGAAGGAGGCGCCTATTTCACATGTATGGTGGAGTTATAAATTCCCAAAAATTGAGATATTTCATCTCTCCTCTCTCCTAATTCAAGTCTAGTTTCAAAAAGTAAGCTAAACTGACCCAAAAATGATCAAAAATTGACCAAACTGATCTGGAAAATTCTAGAATCAGTTTGCTTGGCTAGAAGCTCACTTTTTCCTATAAATAGAAGCCTCCCCCTTTGTTGAAGCTTAATAGTGTTTTATGCACTGTTACTCTACTTCTCCCCAGAGCCAAAAACTGTGAATTTATTAATAATTCATTCGTTTTTGACCATTCTCTCTTCTAAAGAATTGGTGGCTACTCTTGTTGCAAACAAGAGTAGATTCCTCAAACCATCAAGCCAAAGGAAAGCTCCCAGAAATTCATGTAAGTTAGAAATCTTACTTTTTCTTTATTCTTTTAATGGTTTTTTAATTTTTGTTATCTTTAAAATGATAAATTGATGCTATGCCTTATTGGAAAGGCTTTCCCTCTCTCTTCATTCTTAAATTCAGCCTTTCTTTATCCTAGTTAAGTAATCAAATTGTTAGAATTAAACTTTTCATATTGTTTCTCTTTTAAAAGTGAAATTTGATTAGTTTAGAATGCTTTAAATCAATAAGGGATAATTTTTAAGTAATTTAAGGTTAGGAAAAATTGAAAAATGGTCAGCCATACAAAGGAGGTTAAAGCAAAATTTTCTTAAATTTTGTGAAATAAGTTTTATCTTTTATTATTCAAAAAGAGTAATCCCCATCGTTTGTGTATTCTAAAAGTGTTATTTTCATTCTAGGCATAGAAAAATGCATAGTAGAAATATTTTTATTATAAAAGTTTTATTTCCATTAAAATTAAATTCAATGCATAGAAAGATGCATATTGATTGTTTTTTATTATTATAAAAGAGTGATTGTCATTAGATTTAAATTCTATGCATAGAAAGATACATATTGATTATTTTTTTAATTATAAAAGAGTGATTTTTATTAGATTTAAATTCTATGCATAGAAAGATGCATATTGATTATTTTTATTATTATAAAAGAGTGATTTTCATTAGATTTAAATTCTATGCATAGAAAGATGCATATTGATTATTATTTTTATTAGAAAAGAGTGATTTTCATTAGATTTAAATTCTATGCATAGAAAGATGCATATTGATTTTTTTTTATTATTATAAAAGAGTGATTTTCATTAGATTTAAATTCTATGCATAGAAAGATGCATATTGATTATTATTTTTAATTATAAAAGAGTGATTTTCATTAGATTTAAATTCTATGCATAGAAAGATGCATATTGATTAGTTTTTATTATTATAAAAGAGTGATTTTCATTAGATTTAAATTCTATGCATAGGATAGGGTTAGGCTAGAATCAGTAGAGTTTTAATAATAAAATTGATCAATAGAAATACGCTTAGAACTCGAATAGTGAAATGATAACCTGAAGACTTCTCAAATGAATAGATCAACGGCTGTGCCTGATTTAATTAGGAAAAAAGCGTTGATTCCTTCAAGTTAAGTCTGTAATAGTTTCCTTTCTATCTGGTTTATTCAAATGAAGGTTAGTTTAGTATCTTGACCTCGTTAGAAAAATTTGTTAAGAAATTCAAAATGCTGGAATCGTTCCCGTTTTTCGGGCATGGGAAATTTTCTCGGTTTCGGTTTTCGGAATGACCACCAGCTTAGTCTTGTGTCCGGACATTCGAGGGCGAGGCCTAGAGTGGGAAACCCCGCCCCGTGCAAGAGGGAGCTGCTTCCGCTCTGCCAGCAATCGGGAATCCGGTGCGCGGAGGGGGCAGTGGGATCTCACATCTCCAGCTCCTGTAGATTCATTGTGGCTATTTCTCCCTAGTTGTTGTCTTGGGGGCCTGAGCAAGGGTGGTTGGAAACAAGGAGGTGGAGAGTGTGTGTGTGTGAGAGAGAGAGAGAGAGAAAGAAGAAAGAAAGATATATTAACGTCTACGAGAGGCCAAAGTCGGCCTATGAGACAAAAAATAATACAACTGTGTTCTTCCGGTCATCGGAAGAAAAGAAAAAGAAAGAAAAGGAAAAGAGAGAAAAGAAAAAGTGTGCATGTGTCTGGATACAACCATGAATCATCATTGATCGGTGGAGCCCATATACAAACAATATAAAGGGGGGTGGGGATGTGGATGGAGTGCTAAGGCAAGATGTATCTCTATATGCTGAAGGGGTAGTACAAGCATGCTATGCAGATCTATGTCTAACTCCATCCAGTGCCATAAGAGGGATATAAGATATCATACATCACCGATGCTGAGGCTGTGAGTGGCGTGAACCTGCACCCTGAGTCTGAATGAAAGCGAGCTAGCCTCTCCTGTGTCTCCATCTGGTGTCTCATCCGGATAGCTGCTATCTCTCGGTGACGGAGTCGGGGTGCTCTGTGTCCAGTCTGTCTAGGTCTCCTCCTGGCTCTCAATTCCTCTGCTCTTTGTGTGGTCACCCCACGTGGTACATCAGCTGGCACTGGCATAGCTCTCTGGAAGAAATCTGTGAGCTGGGACTGTCTCCCACCCCTATTGGGAGCGGGTGTATGGAGGAGTCTCTCTCTAGAACTATGAAGCTCTAGTAGTAGTCTGCCAAACTGTCGTTGGTCCGAGGCCTCCATCCAGTGATGTAGTGAAGAGTGCTCCTCAAACAATCCTGCATATCTATCTCTGACCTCCTGGTGGACTCTACGTCTACATACAAAGTGATCCTCAGTCTCCACCTCCTCGCGGCACAATCTGCATATCTGCTCGGCTCTGGGAACCCGTGCCGCCCTCCCAGCCTCTATCTCTAGCTGATGTGATGAGACTCATAGCTGTCCAAAAGCAACGTGAGAGCTGTGTGGCATGTATACATCCATATACCGCGGCTGCTGTATAAACCCATCCCCTGAGATGCTCATAAAGTGGTCTCTGTAATACAGCATCTTCGGTGGTAGTGGGCTCTCTGCTGCTGTCCATGTCTCCTGTATGTAGCGCTGCCATATGTCCTGTCTCATCACTCTGTTCCTCTCATTGAGAGAGAGGTAACCTGTCACCAGCCTGGACATTTCCCAGTGTGAAAGGGGTCTGGTGGACTCCAGGATGTTTAAATATTTGGAAAGTACAAGCTTTGGGAATGGGGGATTATCCTAGAATACAAAGGATCACACTCCTAAAATTTAGGAGAGTTGCTATTTTTGGCCTGACTCCGATTGAAATTCTGTTCTCGTCATTACATCTGGAATTGAATACCAAGAGTTGGCAGAGTGCCTATGACAGAATGTCTACCAGTTGGGATATTTTTAGAGATAAAGTTTATGGAAGGACCCATCTCTTAGATTGGGACATGTGGCAAGAAAGTGGACCAAAGTGAGACAAGTGGCCTGATACTTGTTAGAAAGTGGATCAAAGTGAGACAAGTGGCCTTGCACTTGTCACTTCAGCTATTGTGTGGCTCTCCACTTGTCATCGTCGTAACCTTCTCTTGCCATTTTAGCTCATGGGAGGTCCAAATCTATAAATTGGAGCTCTCTCTCTTCATTAATGGAGGCTCTCTTGCTCATTAATGGAGGCTCTCTTGCTGCACACTAGCCTCTACCACCGTTACAGGCTGCCCTAATGATGGCTACTCTCTTTCTCTCTCTCTTGAAGGCTACCCATGAAGAATACCGGCTGTTGGGGACTGTTTTGGAGGCTTCCATCGCGAAGAAATATTGAAGCTTCTGTACTTGCTGTACCAGCCATCGTACCGACTGTACCAGCCACTGTACCTGCTGTACCAGCCCTTGTACCGGCTGTACCAGCTTTTGTACTTGCTGTACCTACTGTACCAGCCAGCGTACCGGCTGTATCAGCCACTGTACCTACTGTACCAGCCACCATACCGGCTGTATGGAGAGTTGTACTTGCTGTACCCTTTCTATTGCATGAAGACTCGTTGTTTTTGGGGAAGAATCAATACCCACGCGGAGGTATATGGATTATATTGTTGGCTTGGCATTTCTACAGCCTATGTTCCGGCTTGGTTGCCTTGTGTTGGGCTGTGTTATGGCATTTGTATATGGATAATCCGGCATCTCCCGTGGGGAGAGTAAGACCCTCAAAGCTTGTACATGATATTATTCTCCTTGGGTAATAAAATACTCCAAGGGGGGGGTCGGCCCATTCCGGCCTCTATGCGGTGTCACACGTGCAAGCTCCATGTTCAGCATTTGTGGATGTTTTGTCCAGCTTTTATGTTCTATGCAAAGTGATGATGGATATGTGTTAAGGCTGTGGCCATGTTTAAGTGTTTTAATATGCATTGATGGTATCAACAAGTGTGTCAAAGGCCCTAGTCCCCTGGGCACCCGCCGCGAGTTACATTGGTATCAAAGCATAGGCTTTCTTGGAAGCGGAGGCTTCCTTCTATCAAGAAGGAAAAGAAAAGATCTCAAGTGGAGACCGCACTTACCATCATTGCTGTTAAGCATGGCCAGCCGCTTCATAGCTTATGAAGCAAGAGCATGAGCAGTAGATAGCTTGTTGATCTAAGGATTTATGAATTCAGAGAATTTTATCGTGGAAGTGTGAAGTTGGCTTTATGTGCACACGTTTAGCACTCTTTCCATATGGATATTGTGGATTATATTATCAAGCTTACAGGCAAACTATATGGAGATATATCTCAGGATATCTTAAGGATATGGTGACGAGATATTTCTTTTGGCTTCATGACCAACCTGGCAAAGAAAAGCTAAGTATACTTTGAGTTTGCAAAGTTGGTGCTTTCGCTATTTACTATGAAGTGTTTTTGATGTTCACTAATCCTTGTATAGCTATGCAAGGAGAAAGGTGTTGTTGTTTGCCTTGAGATGGTTTCAGGGAAACATTGTTTATGGCTCCGTTTAATGGGATGAATTCTTTTCATGGCTCCCTTTATTGGAATGGATTATATCCTTGGAGATTTCTTTCTTGGACGAGATTTATATAGACATTGGGCTTCACAAGCAATTTCTATGGACGAATCTGTCCGAGTTTATAGAGAAGAAATCTTTGGATATCTCATGGATATGATGCTTTTATGGATAAAGTCCACCTCTACTCCAAGGTGTGTGGTTAGCACAAAGTATGTGGTAAGAGGTATGGTATACAAGTCTATGGATTCCTGGACTTCTTTTCTAGGGATTTGGATCCATCCTCACGTTTAGTGTTCTCTTGTCCTATGTGCTCTCTTGAAGATTGTTTCTACCATGTGAGGGTGGAACAATGGAGAGCAGATGGAAGGGAACATGGGCACTTCAAAGGGTAGTGACAAGAACAACATACCCTGTGTAGTGTTCTCTTGTCCTACGTGCTCTCTTGAAGATTGTTTCTACCATGTGTGGGTGGAACAATAGAGAGCACATGGAAGGGAACATGGGCACTTGAGAGGGTAGTGTGAGTTGGTGGCCGAAATGCCTACAAACTATTGGTGGTCGAAATGCCTAAACACTATGTGTAGCAGAAATGCTTATGGAACACCAGGTTATCTATGCCTGCGAGACAGAGTGATTGTTTTATCTTGTTACTTGAGCCCACCTCTCATCCAAGGTGTGTGGTCAGAGTACCAACATGGAGTGCAAGTGGTAAAGTGGACATGACGGGACTTATGTCTATGCCAAGGGTCATGTGGACCGATGTCTTGTTGGCAGGAGCCTTATTTTGTCTCGCCCATTTACTTGGGACATGGATTATGATATCTGGACTTATGGGACTGATTTGTCTCGCCCATTTACTTGGGACATGGATTATGATATCTGGACTTATGGGACTGTTTTTGTCTCGCCCATTTATCTTGGGACATGATTTTGATATTGGTATTATGGAGACTTATTTAGTCTTGCCCATTTCTTTGGGACATGGATTCTTCAGTTATATTGGATTTTTGAGACTGTCTCGTCTCGCCCAATCGATGGGACATCTTGAATATATGGCTTGAAGCTTAAAGTTGCGTACAACTTTTAAGAAGTTGGGGAGGATGTCACCAGCCTCGACATTTCCCAGTCTGAAAGGGGTCTGGTGGACTCCAGGATGTTTAAATATTTGGAAAGTACAAGCTTTGGGAATGGGGGATTATCCTAGAATACAAAGGACCACACTCCTAAAATTTAGGAGTTGCTATTTTTGGCCCGACTCCGATGGAAATTGTGTTCACGTCATTACATCTGGAATTGAGCAGATACCAAGAGTTGGCAAAGTGCCTATGACAGAATGTCTACCAGTTGGGATATTTTTAGAGATAAAGTTTATGGTCTTAGATTGGGACATGTGGCAAGAAAGTGGACCAAAGTGAGACAAGTGGCCTGACACTCGTTAGAAAGTGGATCAAAGTGAGACAAGTGGCCTTGCACTTGTCACTTCAACTATTGTGTGGCTCTCCACTTGTCATCGTAACCTTCTCTTGCCATTTTAGCTCATGGGAGGCCCAAATCTATAAATTGGAGCCCTCTCTCTTCATTAATGGAGGCTCTCTTGCTCATTAATGGAGGCTCTCTTGCTGCACACTAGCCTCTACCACCGTTACAGGCTGCCCTAATGATGGCTACTCTCTTTCTCTCTCTCTTGAAGGCTGCCCATGAAGAATACCGGCTGTTGGGGACTGTTTTGGAGGCTTCCATTGTGAAGAAATACTGAAGCTTCTGTACTTGCTGTACCTGCTATACCAGCCACCGTACCGGCTGTACCAGCCACCGTACTTGCTGCACCAGTCCTTGTACCGGCTATACCAGCTTCCGTACTTGCTATACCTGCTGTACCAGCCACCATACCGGCTGTATCAGCCACTGTACCTACTGTACCAGCCACCATACCGGCTGTATGGAGAGTTGTACTTGTTGTACCCTTTCTATTGCATGAAGACTCGTTGTTTTTGGGGAAGAATCAATACCCACACGGAGGTATATGGATTATATTGTTGACTCGGCATTTCTACAGCCTATGTTCCGGCTTGGTTGCCTTGTGTTTGGCTGTGTTATGGCATTTGTATATGGATAATCCGGCATCTCCTGTGGGGAGAGTAAGGCCCTCAAAGCTTGTACATGATATTATTCTCCTTGGGTAATAAAATACTCCAAGGGGGGGGTTGGCCCATTCCGGCCTCTATGCGGTGTCACACACGTGCAAGCTCCATTTTCAGCATTTGTGGATGTTTTATCCAGCTTTTATGTTCTATGCAAAGTGATGATGGATATGTGCTAAGGCTGTGGCCATGTTTAAGTGTTTTAATATGCATTGATGGTATCAACAAGTGTATCAAAGGCCCTAGTCCCGTGGGCACCCGCCGCGAGTTTCATTGGTATCAAAACCCCGTGGAGCAGACTGATCATACTGAAAAGGTGGCAACCGCTCAATGTCTATCCCATGATGCGAGAACCACTGTAGCAGCTGTGCATATCAAGATCCAATGTGTCCAGCCTCGGCCAGCTGTTTGGATGCCTCGAAAGCTCGGCGGGATAATCTCTCCGTGGGCATCTCCCTCATCCTGTATATAAAGGAGATCGTCTGGAACAATGCCTCCACTGCCATAGGTGGTGCAGCAAACTCAACTCGAACAATGTCGTGCGGGACGGATGGTTTGCTGCGTATCATCCTCGAGAGCATCAAGATCTGTGGTCTCTCCAGCTGTACCCATGTGGAGGCTGCAAGCCCTGGTGCCCAAACCGCTACTGCATACATCAAGGCTGGTGTCACTAATGTATCAAAGAGCCACCCCTTCGTGCGGGGTTCCTGAAAATGTGCCTGATGACACTGACGCTCAAGGCCAGCAAGAGTTGAGAGAGAGAAATGAAATGATATATTAACGTCTTCAGAAGGCCAAAATGACCTATGAGACCAAAAAGGTTACAACAATTGGTGGATGTGATACAATGTCTGTGTAAGGAAAGCTAAAAACAACTAAACAACTAACTGAAACTGAAACAACTGAGGAAAAGTATGGTACTAGGAGCCTAGGTAGTAGATATAGAGAACTTGAGAGAGAGAGAGAGAGAGGGGGGGGGGAGAAAGGGAGAACAGGGAGGCAGATAGAGAGAGGAAAGAGAGAGATGGGGCCCAAGTGGGCTGCCTTGGGTGCCTGAGTGAAGGAAGGGTGGGTGGCTGGCTGGGTACAGGGCAGGCAGGGTACACTGGGCAACAGAGAATGGCGGGTTGAAGGAGGGAGAGATAGAGGAGGCCAAACCAGTCAGCAATGGAGAATGGCGGGTTGAAGGAGGGAGAGATAGAGGAGGCCAAACCAGTCGGCAATGGAGAAAAAACGACAAAAAAAACGTCTGGAAAACCGTCTTTTTGATCGTACCGTATTGGCCAGGTACGAAACGAAACGATCCGGTACGAAACAGACCGTACCGCAACGATGAAACTATCATGGGAAAAAAACGCCTAGATCTCGTACTGTTCGCTCGTACCATTTCCTGTCGGCTTTTACGTACCTGTGGTGCGGTACACGTCTTGTAGATAACTATGCTACATCCTTGGAGAAGCTCCCCGTAGTAAGACCTGGCGTCCCATACCACCTGGCCACACCCTACATGTGTCGTCATGGTGGACATCCCTGATAGGCCATTCTCAACGATGTCAAACCAGACGATTGTAGTAACTTACGAGCTTAGGTTCCGCTTATGTAGGCCACTAGGCTTTATAATTAGCCCCAATGCTTAACCCTATCATTACTTACAGCTATACTTCCACTTATAAGTTTTTTCCTACGTTAGGGATATCTCCCCACTAGGCATCTTATGTCCAACCTCCAGCCTGACATTGCGCCTGCCTTGGACATAACACTTAAGTGACAAGTACCAGCACCCAAGGCTTCAGATTTGATCTACGTAGCTCATGCCTGACATGTCCCTGGACGAGGGCTAACAATGGGGTCATGGCATACGAAAAATAAATCCTTACATGGTTCTACTACTACTGGACAAGTTTTGTTGGAATTTGGAGTCTCTTGTTTGTGAACACTCCCTATGAGTGATTTAGATATTATACTTGCTTGACATAAGCAGTGATGTCATCCAAGAGAGCCTATAAGGCTATAAAGCATTGTACTTTGTGAACTTTAATTCGTCAATGAAAAGCAAATCATTGAGGCCTATTTTTCATGGAGATGTGTTGCCACAGAGATAGACTATTCAGGGCACAAAAACCAGGACGGGACACATCACAGAGAGTTCTCATATAGTTTTTCGCCCAGATAAGTTGACAACCCCTGAGGTGACCAGACGTCGAGCAGGAGGGGTCCTTGCTCAGGCAAACCCACCAACGGCTTACCCAGAGCACCCATCAGCGAGAGGGGTCACCATTGAGAGAGCATACCAGATCCGACGGGCCCAATGTCCATGCCCACCCAGGTGTAGACCCTCGACACAACAGCTCCAGATCAAATCAACAATCAACACCCCCCCCCCCCAAGCAGTGGATGTGTATCACCTCATAGATGTAGATATGGATGGCAGACACACCAGCGACATGATGCACACATGCCCCAAGGCCCAAAGCCTTGGGGCTTTAGCTAGGCAGCATTATTTTGTCTTTTTCATTTGTTTACCAGTTTTTTGTTGCACATAATTTTCGTAATCCCTCATGTCTCATAGACCTTATGGTCTTTTGAAGACGTTTGATTTAACTTTCTTCTTTCTTTCTATACACACACCATGGACATCTTTGATCCACCATAGCCTAGCTTGGATCTTGCAACCCTAGACCTACAATTGGTATCAGAGCTTGGTACAGCCATGTCCATTTAGCAGGTGTTGGACGTGCTGCCAGCACCCCTGTGCACGCTGCCGATTTACGCTCCAGTTCTCCTCGTGCTGCCATGTGGACTCTTTGTGTCATGAGGCACCTCCTGAGGAGCAGTTGCTACACATCAGCCACCGCCATTGCACCAGCAGAGCTCGCCCCCACCAGCAGCTCTTCCCTGAGATCCGCCCTGCCCATCTGCTGCCTGAGTTTCTGAAAACCACCATCCTCAGCTGCTCTGTGTGCGCCCGCTTTTGCCCTTGTGACAGTCGACACCAACTCGCCTGCCGCTCATCACAGTCACTGCCCACATCAGTGCCTGGCCTCAGCATCGCCATTTGGTTCGCTTACTGCTCTTGCCATGTCTCACATCCAGTTTGTTGCCACCTCTACTGATGCGCGTTTAGTCCGTCACCCACTATTGTGCACAACGTCCATCACCAGTCTCCCCCACGTGCCTGTCCTCGACTCCTGTCCAGCGCTCGCCCACTCGCCCACCGTTCACTGCCTGTCGCCAGTCTTCACCCATCTCCAGTAGCTACTGTCACCTTCAGCTGCCCTGCCTGGTCGCTGACTATCACCTTTACTGGCAGCACCTCAGCCCATCTGCCACCTGTGCAGTGCCACCACATCAGCTGTACTTGCAGATCCATGTCAGCAGTCGGCAAACAAGTTATTATTTTTGAGCTGACTGCATCCTTTTTTTTTTCTTTCAACAAAAAGCTCTATCCAAGGTACCCAATTTTACCCAATTTGAAAATAAACATAATATAAAATTGCTGAAGACCAAGTCAGCTTTTACGGACAATGATTCCTTTCAATACTGTGAGCTAGTTTCTTGCTGAAAAGTGTGTTGTCTGTGTGCCTTGGATTCAGGTGGCCGTTTTCATGGTGGGGGGTTGGCACGTTCTGGGTTTGTTGCACAAGAGCAAGATGGTCTTTTAGGCAGTGGCGGGCCAATTGTCCAGAGAAGTATGCTCCAGACATGTACACCTGATCGGCATCATGCGTCTGGACGGACAAGCCGAATGGCACAAACTGGTGAACAGTACCATCCTGCACGTGGAGGAAAGGTACAGCTCTTTGCATTGAACGGATATTGCTGCTCAGATGCTCCAGTTTTTCATGTTGCAAAGGGCGCAATCTGCAGGTGTCACAGTACTCACGCCGAGAGGATAATGATTCTGTTAATGATGAGACCTTTGGGTCAGAGGAATGGTCGAATGAGGACAGGTCTGAGCAAGAACGCCAGCGCAGAGGTCAGTATTCATCTTTGACGAGTGCATACAGTTTTATATATTGTGTTTGCTACGTGAGTGGCTTCTCACAAACGCGGTGTTGACTGTGTCAAGCAGATTCATTTGAACAAATGCGGAAAGAGCAAAGAAAGAAGCCCAAAGAAATAACACGGAAACATGATGACAATTGGATCTGGGATGGTGGGCAAAACAACGAAACTTTGTTGTCTTCTTCACCAGGAACCCCACACTCATGGTCTTCCAAGGATGATCCTTTGAAGGCACACAATAAACCTGCTGGCACCACATCAACATCCCGCCTTCTTGTTCCTCCTGGATTCTCTAAAGCTTCTCTTCAGAAATCAGGCTCACGAAAAGAAAATAATGAAGCAAGCAAGGTGTGTATACCATCAGCCCACTTCTTGGCTGCTGTGCTTGCAGTAGCACTCTGCATGTGAACTGCCTGATCTTATGCATGGATGTGGGTGCACACATGCACGCAAATACAGCACACACACACACACACACACACACGGGAATGTACAAAATGACTGCCACGAGTAAATTTATTTAGGATACCTAGGCTTACCAGCTAATTACACACAGGAATACCTTGCCTCAAGTAATCCTTTTTGGATACTCAAACTTACCATTTAACTACACCCCCACACATGCACACATGTGGGTGCGCACACGAATTCACAGAGCAAATGGAAGTTCTGCCTCAAGCAATCCTCTTGGGACACTGAGGCTCAACATCCAACTAAAGAGCTACTGTAATTCTTTGCAAGGTGCCACGATATCATACTCATGGCACATGCACTGATTCATTTTATTCTACTTTGAAGCGAATCTCCATGACTTATGCACATTACACAGACAATGTATTTTAGTTTGGAATATGATAAGAGATTGAAGTGCAAAGCCTTGTTACACCACCTTACATGTCTTTATTGTCTTGTAGTAGACATACTGGATCAGTTTTCAATTATGTTTAAAATATTTGTTTAGTCATTCCTGATTCAAGTAGAGGATGGAGGCTTGCTGCTTTTTACTGCAATTGTATTATGAGGTTTAATCGATTTCTAAATCATGGGGTACACCCCTGTGCTTGGAATATATCTGTCTATCATACCATGAGATACAATCGGTGTAAGCAGTGATGTATACATGTTGCGTCGTTGCTATGCCAGGTTATTCTGTGAAGACATGTACTGGGCAGTTCACGTCTGCTCAATCTGTGCATGTTTGTACGGACTCTTTCCAAGTACTAATTTTCTGTTTTTTCTTGTAGGCGTGCTTATCCAATGTGGAAGATGAAGACATGCATGTTGTGAAGCAGAAAGACCTTGATGACGGTGTCAGACAGAACAAAAGAGATGATTTAAACACCATGTTGCTGGAGAATGTATGCTTGCCTTTTATGTCACAACCTGCATTAGCAATTTCATAGGTTATCCTTGTAATTTACTTCTGTTTTTTGGTTCATAGGATCAACTTACGGACAAAAGGGGTGAGACTTCTTCACCATTGCAGCCACCAGTGGTGTCAAAATTTGCCCGCTGGTTTCCCAGTCAAGGTAAATGCAGCCAGGGCTTCTAATATGGGATTTCTTCTCATGGATGTCCTTATGTTAACCAGAATTCCTGATTGAATTTTTGGGCATATAGAGTGTAACAATTAAGTCACAATTCCAGGGGAACATGTTGCAAAAGATTCTGCTCAGCAAATGAGTCAGACCTCTAGTGCGATGACGATGAAGAGTGAAAATATGGAGTCCATTTGGAGCACGCAAGCCAAACTTCATGATGAAGGTACATATATTGAAACAAGTGAGCAAGTTCAAAGGGAATGTCTTTAGTCATATCTAGAATTAATTAAGGGATCTTTAGAATGGTACATGCTTAGAATGTTTTTGGGCTAATATTAACTTAGATTACTGAACCTCATTGAGGTGCCTTGGTCAAGCTGAAGGGCATGACTGCAAACTCAGACGGAGTCCTTCCTGTCCTGAATGTGTTCTTTGAAATAGCAGTTTTAACAATTCACATTTGATTGTAACCACTTCTGGGAGAAGATTCTGGCACCATCAATTTTCTCTTGAATATATACAATTGGCATCAGACTTTTGTGCGATGGTTTTCACCCTTTTTCAAATTTCATTCAATACAAAGGTCAGAAATGTCCATGCCTCTTTCTTTTAGAGGAGAGAGAGTCAATGGATAGTTTGTTGAAAGCAAAAAGATAAATTGGAAAGAAAGAAAGAAAGATATATGAACGCATGCAAAAGACCGAAGGGTCTATGAGACCAAAAGTTACAATGAATCCATGAGTAACTAAATCATGGAATAACAAACTGCTGACACCATCGCCGTCGCCATCGACAGTCACCAGGGAAAAAAAACAAAGCCCACGATTTTGATTACAAAACAAAAGAATTCAAAGCCCTGAGGTTTTTACTCAAAGGTTCTTAGGGATAGTTCCCGTGCGGTGTATCTCTACAAAAAGAATCTCCTTTCGGTGGTTTGTTTCTTGAAGCACTTGGCACGATCTATGAAGCAGTAGCTCTACACGGCTTCCGCATTCATCGGCTTCGACAACCATACGACCAGGGGACTCACTTATCTCTTCTCCTTTAAATTTTTTGTCGTTTGGTACTTCTTGCATATTATTGGTTAAAAATGGAATCCAATCACTCTGCCCCACAATCACCGAAATTTGTCCCTCTTCGCCAACAAATGCATGATTTGCGGGAGCAAATGAATTTATTTATGAATGATATCCACACTATGATAACACCTATAGTATCTCAGCCGCCGACTTCGGATACCCATCCCTTGGGAAATCGTGAGGGTGGTTGCAGATACAGTCTTATCTTTAGAGGCTAGTCGCGGTTACCAGTTTCTGGTTACAGAACTTATTGTAATGAAGGGTTCGATTGAAGGGAAACTAGTGAAGGTACTCTTTGATATGGCCTCTAGCTATAATGTGGTTAGTTCTCAACTCGCAAGAAGTTAAAGTTGAAAACTCAACCATTGCCATATCAGCACATAGTTGAGCTAGCAGATGGCAAAGGAACAGAGGTTTGGGACCAACAGGTTGTAGGCCTTGGTCTCACCATTCAGTCCTACTTTGAGGAGCTCAACTTTTCGACTAGCACGTTTTGATGTTGTGCTAGGGAAAGAATGGCATGCACGGAAGAAGCCTCTTATCGACTTCGCAACACATGTTTTTCAATTTATATATGAGGGGAGGACGCATCACATTAAAGGTGAGCTAGATCTACCCAAGAATGCATTAATCACTACTACACAGATGCTTAGAATATTGTGGAAGTCCCACGTGTTGCCACGTGTAAGGGTCGTAACAAGAGATGTGGTATTTGCTGAAAGTTCAGTTCAGCCCATGCTCAGCTTGTATAAAAGTCATGATTAGGACACGTTGAACAAGACGTAAGACACATGAAACAGCCAACAAATCAGCCCCCTTCCATGGAAGAGATTGAAGATTGTTACATGCACTAAGGTTGATCTTGGTAACGTACAACAGGGCCGCCTTCATACCTTAATTCGGTGAGATCTTTAGCATCCATTCACAGAGTATAGAGAGAGAAGAGAATAGAGGAGAAGTAGACGACATAGTATTGGATCCCAATTACCCACTGAAGGTGCCCCCCCTGCAAGCAAGAATATTACTTCTTTGGAAAAATGTTGTACAATGCTTGAGAACTAGCGATATGACTTCCCAACGCATGGACGAGGAAGACTGTACGTCGGCTGAGTATCCACCAATCCAAGGGCATTGCAAAAGACTCTTCACTTATGCAAGTCCAGGATAGCTGTAGGACTGTATATATGCTGGCTGAAAATGGAAGAGAAACTTCAATGTTTGCATGGAGAGGATGAATATTGAATGCTGGCTAAATACTGCTTGATGGGCTGAATTCTGCTGATCTTGAATGATTTATGGCTGAATATATGCGCTTGATGTTGGGTTGCTGGTCGGCTAGTGCATAGGCTGTCGGCTAGATCATGTCGACAATAAAAATGCCAAATTAGCATTAAATGCTGTGCAACTAGCATTTAATGCTGTGCATAGTCTTGCTGCCCAAATCTGCTGCTGGCCGACTGCTACCACCCGACTTCCTGCCTAGCCCTTGTTTGATGCTGGTCGACAGGAGCCATAGGACTCCCTCTGGTTCAGGGTTGTAAACAGCCCTTACCCAGGCTGCCGATTGGACTACCAGCCATGGGCTGGCCTTTGGCTAGCCCATGGGCATGCCTTCCTAGTCTCCACATGCTTACTTCATACATAGTTACCAAGGAACGGGAACGGGGGAACGTTTTGACCCCTAGGAAGGGAACGTTTGAACCCCCAAAACAGGAACGGGAATGGGGGAACGCCACGTCAGCAAACAAAACTAATGGAATTCTGAAAAATGTCATTTTAAATGATGAATTTTAAGTAGGATAGGCTAAAACTTTGAAAATTTATGTTATGTATGCATAGTTGAGTGGAAAAAAATAGAGGAAAAATGCTTTTTTAAAAACATTTTACCCTTTTTTAAAGGGTTTTTGGGCCTGTGACCAGGGGGAATGTTTTGGAACGTGGGGGAACGTTTCCCCTGGCTGTTCCCCCACGTTTCAGAACGTTAAGAAGTGGGGAACGACATTCCCCCGTTTCCTAGAGGGGGAATGATGTTCCCCAGTAACCATGACTTCATATGCTAATGCTTCTGATGCACAAGCCTAATGCTAAGACTGACTGCTACATGCACTGATTTGGTGAATTCTCCAAGTGGGTTAAGAGGACTAACTCCAGATTGACCTCTATGACTTGGAGATTGACCTGCGTAGTTCGTGCCTGACTGTCCCTGAACTGAGGGCTCACAATGGGGTCACAGTGTACAATAAATATTCCTAACAAAGGTATTACTTCTATACAAATGCTGCACTGATTGATGCTAGGGTGTCACCTTGTACTGTAGTGCAGGGTGCACGTGACATTTCCTCGTGCTTAGCTTGGCGGCAGGTTCAGGGCTTCCAAGTAGTCCGCCAATAACTGGGGTTACTCCTAAAAGAACTCTTCATCCAACCATACTGATTCATGGGTTCCTCTGTCCTTAAACTTCGTATAAAACTGTCGTTTTCTTCGACCGAAACTATGCTTCCATATGTGGAGGATAATTTGTTCTGGCTCTATGACTTTTGCCTATCGATTATATCTGGTTGTTGCTCTTCTGATACATCCTGCAATGCTGGACCTACATATTGCTTCGACCAAGAAACATGAAAGACGTTGAGCATAGCCCAACTTTCTGGCAACCTTAACTTTAAAGAGACATCACTTAACTTTTGAATGACTGAAAAAGGGCCGAAACTACGAAATAAAAGCTTGGGACAATGCTTGCCTACTTGCTTCAGCTGTTGCTTCATGATCCAGAGATACACCCAATCCCCTTCCTTAAAGTTGACATCTCGCTTGGATTTATTGGCTTGCTGGGTATAAGCTTCCTGAGCTTTGGCAAGGCGCTCCTTAACTGACTCGATGATTTCCAAGAATGTTTTGGTAGTCTTGTTGGCCTCTAGAGATGGTGATACCTGTCTTGTCAAAAGAGATGAGAACCGGCGATCAAATGCTGCCTTATACGACGTCCGGCCAATACTCGATGAGTGTGTATCATTCAGGATTGCCTGGCTTTTTGCAATAGTGACTGTCACTAGCCTGGACATTTTTCAGTATGAAAGGGGTTTGGTGGACTCCAGGACGTCGAAATATTTGGAAAGTACAAGCTTTGGGAATGGGGGATTATCTTGGTATACAAAGGACCACACTCCTAAAATTTAGGAGAGTTGCTATTCTTGGCCCGACTCCGATGGAAATTCTGTTCACGTCATTACATATTGAGCAGATACCAAGAGTTGCCAAAGTACCCATGACAAATGGGCTACTGGTTGGGATATTTTTAGAGGTAAAGATTATGGGAGAACCCATCTCTGAGATTGGGACATGTGGCAAGAAAGTGGATCAAAGTGAGACAAGTGGCCTCACACTTGTCACTTCAGCTATTGTGTGGCTCTCCACTTATCATTATAGTCTTCTCTTGCCATTTTAGCTCATGGGAGGCCCAAATCTATAAATTGGAGTCCTCTCTCTTCATTTGGAGGAGGCTCTCTTGTTGCTGCACACTAGCCTCTACGACCGTTACAGGCTTCCCTAATGTTGGGGATTGTTATGGACCAGTCCTTGTTGCTGTACCAACCATTGTACCAGCTGTACCAGCCATTGTACTTGCTACACTAGCATTTGTACTTGTTGTATCTGTTGTACTAGCCATTGTACTTGCTGTACTAGCCGTTGTACCGGCCGCTATACCTAGATATTTCTTTTGGTTTCATGACAAAACTGGCAAAGAAGAGCTAAGTATTCTTTGAGGTTACAAAGCTATTACTTTTTGATTCTTCATGGTTTGTGTGTTTTGAACAACTAATCTGGAGAAGTGTCGTATGTTTTTCTTGAATGTGTTTCAGGAAAAATTTTGTTCGGCTGAGAAGCCTAGAATCTAGAGGTCATCTCTATTGTGAGCAGGATGCTGGAGGACTGCAATATATGACATGATTATATATATATATTTGGTCAGCTTTTGCATTCTTCACTTTGATGCCTTTATGGACTTCTGGCTCCCTTTAATGGGATGAATTCTTTTCATGGCTTCCTTTATTGGGATGGATTATATCTATGGAGATTTCTTTCTTGGACGAGATTTATATAGATATTGGGCTTCGCAAGCAATTTCCATGGACGGATCTGTCCGAGTTTATAGAGAAGAAATCTTTGGATATCTCATGGATATGATGCTTTTATGGATAAAGTCCACCTCTACTCCAAGGTGTGTGGTTAGCACGGAGTATGTGGTTTGAGTTATGGTATACAGGTCTATGGATTCTTGGACTTCTTTTCTAGGGATTTGGATCCATCCTCAGGTTTATGGATTATTCTTTTTGGTGGCTCCCTTTATTCGGGATACATTGGACTTATAAAACTCACGGTTCACATACCGTGTAGTGTTCTCTTGTCCTACATGCTCTCTTGAAGATTGTTTCTACCTTGTGTGGGTGGAACAATAGAGAGCAGATGGAAGGGAACATGTGTAGTGTTCTCTTGTCCTACGTGCTCTCTTGAAGATTGTTTCTACCATGTGTGGATGAAACAATAGAGAGCAGATGGAAGGGAACATGGGCACTTGAGAGGGTAGTGTGAGTTGGTTGCGTAAATGCCTATAAATTATGTGTAGCAGAAATGCTTATGGAACACCAGGCTATCTATGCCTGCGACGACGAGTGATTGTTTTATCTTATTACTTGAGCCCACCTCTCATCCAAGGTGTGTGGTCGGAGTACCAACATGGAGTGCAAGTGGTAGAGTGGGGTCAGTTGGTCAGAGTCTCGCAAGTCTTGCGAGAGCTATGTGGTCAGGAGTGTGGATCTAGTGCAGATGTGCACTTGCTTTATGCAGTCAAGGCTGGCAGTAGTCTCGAGGCCCACGAGGGTAGCTCCGTGGTGGTATGGGACGTCATGGAGTAGAGATTGGTCGGTGCGTTTTGCTAGTTAGCTCAGCTCGTGGCTCGATGGGGACAACCAAGACTTGTGGGTTTTGCCCACGACTGTCATGGTTGGGTGGTGAGTAAGGCCTGCACCCCCTTCACGTTGTTTGGTTTTGTTTTGCAGGTTTCCAGTCGTGTTTCAGGATTGCTCTACGAGGAGATCCTTGGGGATATGATAGTGGTATCAGAGCATGCCTCGAAGAGTGTGCAAGTTGGTAGGTAGAGAAGAAAGAGGTATGAATTCGAGATGACTGTTGTTTTTTCATGTAATACTGCTGTTTTTTTTTCAGAATTCAGCATATGATTTTTGTTTGCATCGTTGGAACCCGAGTGGGTTGTGATCTTGGGAAAGGGTCAATAGCTTGTGTACAGTCGTTTTTCTTTGGCAAAGAGAGAATCTAAAGAAAGCCTGTCGGCTGCGTGACTCAACAAGTGATAGCTTGTTGGCCGTGTAAATCCGCAAGAGAGATAGAAAGAGCGAGTCGTCGGCTGTGCAGGTCGGCTGAACGTGAGAAACGGGATGCCAAACCAATCATAGGTTGCGAGTAGTTAGGAGGCGCTCCTTCTTCGCTCCTGTTCGTAGGTGACAGGTGTTACAATCGACAGGTGCTTTTCAGCGTTTTTAGCTAACGTTTTTTTTTGGACCCCTGATGCTTTCCGTTTTTTTTTTTTTTGTGTAATGAAAACCTTTTGTTTTTTTTATAAAAAAAACGTAGCATATTCATAAAACAAAAGCTACGTTATTTAAAAAAAAAACAAAACAAAGCAAAGTGTTACAAAAAAAACGATGACAGTAGTGTGGCTTTTAAAAAAAGCCTTATGGGTGGCTTATGTGTTTTTTTTGTGGCTTTTACAACCCTTACATGTGGCTTTTACAAAAGCCATTTCGCATGTTTTTTTTGAAAAAAACAAAAACACAAAAGCAACGCAACAAAAAAAAAGCTTTTGGGGACCTTATAAAAATACGCATAGAGTGGGCTTCTAGCCACACATCTCCTCGAGTTCTCTTGCACCATATCTTGTGTCTAGCCAAGCTTTTCTCTCACTTTCCCATTTCGAGATGTCGACCCAAGAATCCGAGATGGAACCCGTTCTCGAACATGAAAACTTGCCGGCTACCGAGGCCGCCGATGGCGATCTTTTCGAAGATTTCGTGACTAAATTTGATTTTCGGGAGTTTAAAGTTACTTTCAACTCGTCGTTCGTGGAGCATCAGGCACAGGTTGTCGCGCAGATGCAGACTTTGCAAAATTACATCTCTATTGACCACTACCTTGTCTACTCTCTCGGGCATGGATACCTTGGTGTCTGCTTTAGGTCCCAACATTACTTCGGAAGAGTTTGGGGGCAAGCAAAAGCAGCGTACCAAGGAGATTGTGAACACATGGCTACATAAGTGGCAGGTCCACTTCCAGTTTCATCCATATGGCGATGACAAAAAGATTCAATTGGCAACAGGTTTCCTCTTGGGCAAGGCTTTGCTCTAGTGGAAAGAACTCAAACCTAAACCAACAACCTGGGCGTAGTTTGAAGAAGTCTTTAAGAAAGAGTTTCTGAAGAAGGAGGATGACTATGACATAGTTGCTCAGTTTGCCAATTTGACCTCTCAGAACCTCACTTATGAGGTCTATCTCCAGAAATTTAGAGACTTGCAAATGAAAGCTACGAAGATGGATTCTACTACTCTTTTGGATTTCTTCATAGCAGGGTTACCCGACTCGTACTGTTTACAGGTCAAGAATAGCAAGTGCAAAACTTTGGACGAGGCCATTCATTTTGCACGAATTTATGATGATACGATGGTCTCTTTCAAAACCAAACCCGTAACCGAGTAGGGGAGCAAGCGCAAAAGAAAGTTCTCCGTGTCGATGGCTAGCATGACAGAAGGAAAGTCTTCGGAGCAACCTCGAAGAATTCTACTTCGACTCCAGCAAAAAAAATCGTCTTCTCAAGGCTTTGAAGCTCAAGGAGGGATGTTGCTTCATCTGTGAAGAAAAAGGACACATGCGTGACGAGTGCCTGAAGAAGAAGGGTGCTAAGACCAACGTAGAACCCAAGACGAAGGCAGCCAACCAGTTGTCTTTGACAGGTACTTCAGTCACTATACTTTCTCGCCCTAGTTCATGTTCTGATTGTCTGTTCAACTCTAAGGTTTTTGGCTTGTACGATCTTCTCCGAGTTTATGGAGAAGTGAATGGCCATAGAATCCACAATCTTCTGGACCTAGGACGCTCGCATAACTTTGTTAATTACAAACTTGTGCAGAAATTGGGTCTGGACACGACGCCTAGCGGTCATACCTACGAGGTACGCTTACCTGCGGGTCGGCAAGTGTGGGATCGAAAGGTGGAGAAGCTACTGATCCGGATTCAGGACTACAAAGATATTCTGGAGTGCTATGTTATGCATCTAGAGCATGTAGACTTGTATTAGGAATTGAGTGGTTTAAGACCCTTAAGGTCGAGATAGATTAGTCTAGTCATTCTTTTTCTTTTGCACATAGGAACACCTAATATTGTATCCTAGGTGATCACTGATTGTATACATCCCTCTCAGGGACGTCTTGTAAACACTGTTGATTTTGGAAATATAATGGATTCTTCTTTGTATATTGCTTTTCACTGTGTCTTGATTCCACTTTCTTCATTTCTCATACCTACTATAAATGTTAATGAATTAAGTGTATTTGAAAGCAAATAATTAAAGAAGTTACTTGACTCGTTTCAAGATGTATTTCCTAAGGAGATGCCATCGGACTCACCACCCAAAAGGGTAGTGGATCATCGTATTGATCTCGTCCCTGGTGCTCAACCTGTTAGCATTCCGCCTTATAGGATGAGCCAGGCTGAGAAAGATGAGTTGGCCAAACAACTCACAAATTATTTGAGGATGGACCAGATCCGTCCAAGTAAATCACCTTGGGGTGTGCCTGTGTTACTTAGGAGAAAGAAGGACAACACTTGGCGAATGTGTGTAGATTACAAGAGACTGAATAAAGTGACAGTCAAGAACTGTTATCCTCTCC
This sequence comes from Cibotium barometz, assembly GCF_041138505.1. NCBI lineage: Eukaryota > Viridiplantae > Streptophyta > Polypodiopsida > Cyatheales > Cibotiaceae > Cibotium > Cibotium barometz. Next base: position 47,837,475 of record NC_141046.1, read on the forward strand.
CTAAGATGACCCGATTGAACGTTTAAACGGAGTGAAGTATTTTACAAAGATCGATTTACGTACTGTCTATCATTAGATACGTATTCATGAAAGACACGTTGAAAGAACCGCCTTTTGGACTAAGCACGACCATTACGAGTTTCTTATATTACCTTTTGGATTGACCAATGCTCCAGTCACTTTCTAGCAAATGATGAACGATCTTTTTCGTGAACATTTGGGAAAGTTCGTGGTTGTGTTCCTCCACGATATTTTAGTCTATAGTTGAACTCTCAAGGATCATGTTAGACACCTCACGATTGTCTTGACTATTTTAAGACAGAATCGACTGTATGCTAAATTAAGTAAATGTGTGTTTTTTATGACAGAAATTATTCACTTGGGACACAAGATCACAAGAGACGGGTTGAGCATGGACTATGATTGAGTTCAGAAGGTTTTGGCTTGGCTGATACCGCAGACAGTGAGACAACTTCGTTCTCTTCTCTGTTTTGTTGTCTTTCTTCAGAAATCCGTGCTGGAGTACTCTTAGCTCACACTACCGATGACCGACTTGTTGAAAGGTCGTGGACATAAGTCGAATTAGCCTATCCCTTGGAATAACGATTTGGATATGGCCTTCAGACTTTTGAAAGATAAAGTCAAGGAAGCACCTACCTTAGTACTACCCGATCCTAGTCGGCCTTATGTTCTTTAGATTGATGCGAGTGACTATGCGATTGGGGCTGCTCTATTCCAAGATGGTAGACTTGTTGCTTTCGAGAGTTGAAAGCTGGACGACACTCAATCTCGTTGGCCAACCCTTGAGAAGCAGCTTTACGCTGTTATTTACGTTCTCAAGGTTTGGAGGCATTAGTTATATGGCTCCAAGTTTGTGGTATTGACTGATCATCAGTCAATAAAGTATATGTGTGATGCGGATAATTTGAGAGATTGAAAAGCTAGATGGGCAGAGTTAATGCAAGATTTTGATTTTGAAATACGCTATCGAAAGGGGTCCAGGAATAGTGTAGCAAATGCGCTTAGTCGGATGAGAGAGGTGAATACTTTGTCGTTCATCGAGATACCCACTGACTTATTTCAGTCATTGAGAGGGCTTTGCAGGACTGATAGTTATTTTGGTCCATATTAACAGAAGAGGATCCAGGACGGGAGCTCATTGATTGACCAAGACTCAGTGATTGAGCAGCCTACCATTCAAGCTGCGGGAGGCCAGCGGATGATTCGGAATGGTTTACTGTTCCGTAAATACAAAATTTGTGTACCGCAGGTCGTGGACATTAGGTCCAAGATTCTTAAGGAGTGTCACGACGCTCCTTCTATTGGACACCCCGGGGTACACAGGACATTAGCTTTAGTGAGACACTTTCTATTGGCCAAAGATAAAAGGATATGTAGAAGATTCTGTCCTCCAAGTGTCAGATTTGTCAAGCAAATAAAGTTGAACGCTTTAGACAGGCTGGGATGTTGCATCCTTTGCAAATCCAAGGTAATAAGTGGGAAAGTATTTCCATGGATTTTATTATCGGATTGCTAAGAACACGTCAAGGCCACGATTCTATTTGGATAGATCGCTTGACAAAGATGGCTAGACTTTTACCTACACGGACGACTGTTAAAGCTACGCAATTAGCAAGGTAGTTTATCGAGCAATTGTTTAGACTGTACGGTTTACCACAAGACATAGTCAGTGACAGGGACTTACAAGTGACTTTTGGAGGCTTGTTTTTGAGAAGTTGGAAACAACTTTGAATCTGAGTTCCTCAATCTGATGGCTAGACTAAAAGGGTGAATCAGACTCTGGAGGACATGCTTCGTGCATGTCTCCAAAAGACAAGGTTCATGGGAGGATTATCTTCCTATGTTAGAATTTGCATATAACAGTAGTAGGCATACGAGTTCAGGTTTTAGTCCTTTTATGCTTATGTACGGATTTCAACCTAGATCACCTATTACCGTGGGATTTTCAGGAATTCAATATGATGCAGCGCATACTTTTTTGCAAGACATGCAAGAAATGTTACAAGTTGCGAAGGAATCTATTAGAAGTGCTGTCACATGCACTCTGCACTGTAGTGCATGGTGACAAACTGGCTCATCATCATCAGTGCAACATTGTAACAATATTAGTTCCATTTAGGATGATATTTGTTGTACGCCGTGACCCCATTGTAATCCTCAGTCCAGGATAAGTCAAGCACGAGCTACGTAGGTCATTCTCAGCCATAGTAAGTCAATCAGTCAATCTAAGTCCCTTAACCCACTTAAAGAGACGCATTCATGCATATACAGTCAGTAGAAACCTTAGGGTTTGCATTAGAAAGCATCCTGCATATTGCACATCATTCATGCATAGCATCTAGACCATTGCAGGAACCCAGATATCATCCAGTATTTATTAGGATTTTTTTGGTATTTTTTGAATTTTCCTCATTTTCAGCATTTTATACACATTTATGCATTTATGATTGGACATGAGCAGTCGGCCAGCTCAGTAGCCAGCCGACTGGCTCCATGTGTCCATATAAATAGAGTCCTTGCATAATCATTCTCCCATTCAATCATATTCAGCCAACAGCATTCATGCGCATCAGATTTCAGCCTTACATTCATCTCAGCCCTATGCCTTTTGGAAAAGCGTGTCATCCTACAACTAGAGGAGCATCAACGCTTGTGCATTCAGCCCTCCATTAGCAAACACAGCAGTTCTCAGCATTCAGCCATCAGTAAACCTTGCGTTTTCTGCATCCATACAGTTTCCAGCATTCATCCATTCATCGTTTTGCTCCAGCCACTTGGTGAAGGTAAAACGTAGCATTTATATTCATTTACAGCATTCATACTCAGTCTAGAACAGTCCCAAACAGCCCCTCTCTCAGCCCTAGCTTTGCATCCCTCCCTCATTCCATTGGGAAGAGTGCATAGGCTGGAGATTGGACATCTTTGGTGTTTCTACAGCAGTGTACAGTTCAGCCCAACACTTGGTCTTCAGAGGTCTTGCGTTTGGCTTATCATCAGTCACACCGTCAGTCTCTTTAAAGATAATAAAGCAAATACTATCTCGGTAATAGGGGGCCCTTCAATGGGTAATTTGGGACCCCATACGGTGTACAGTTCTCATCTCTCTCTCTACATCTCTTTAAAGTTTGAAGTATCAAAGTGGATTGCTGAACTCCCGAAACTCAGGATACAGAAGACGGTGTGAGCATTTGTGTGACAGGATCCTCCAATACGAATACTTCCGCTGCATGTTACAAGTGGTGCTCAAGACAGAGACAGATTTTATTCTAATAGATATTGTTCACCAAGAGAGTTCTCTGAAGGAACGATGGTGTATTTGCGAGTTCCGAAAGATTCCGAGACTTTACAGACAAGACAATCTCTGAAATTATTCCCTAGATATTACGGACCATTTCGTGTTACACGGTGGATTGGTTCAGTTGCATATGAATTGGACTTGCCTTCATCGCGTATTTCATGTTAGTAGACTTAAGGAAGTATTGGGTGGAGCAGACCAGTTAGTTACTCCTCAAGAAATCATAGATGTGGAGGATGTGACATTTGTGCCACACGAACCAGAAAAGATTCTTGGATTTTGTGAAAGACGATTGTGGCATACGCTACTCACAGAATACAAGATCAAGTGGAAGGATCGTGTTGAGGAGGACGCTACATGGGAGACATTGACTGCCCTTCAGAGGGATTACCGTGGGTTTTTACTGAGCTCAAGAGTGAGCTCTTAAAGGAAGGGGAGTATGTCATGTGCACAGAGTGTATCTACCGTGTGCAGCACGCACACAAGACTAGCTTCGAGGCTTGGGGTAGCTTAGAGCTAGGCAGGCTGATTGGCGAGTTGGGCTAGGGATAGACTGACGGGCAGGTACCCAAGTGTGGACACCCTGATGGGGGCCACCAAGTGTGGACGTCTGGTGACCGGCCAAGAGCCTATAAAAGGGTGGCCAAGGTCAGTCCGTTGGTTAGAGTCTCGCAAGTCTTTGCGAGAGCTCTGCGGTCAAGAGCCTGGATCTAATGTAGACGTGCACTTGCTTTATGTAGCCGAGGCCGACAGCAGTCTCGAGGCCCGCGAGGGTACGTCCGTGGCGGTATGCGACGTCATGGAGTAGAGATTGGTCGGTGCATCTTGCTAGTTAGCTTAGCTCGTGGCTCGGTGGGGACAGCCAAGACTTGTGGGTTTTGCCCACGGCTGTCATGGTTGGGTGGTGAGTCAAGCTTGCACCCCCTTCACGTTGTTTGGTTTTGTTTTGCAGGTTTCGAGTTGTGTTTTAGGATTGCTCTACGAGGAGATCCTTAATGGAAAGTTGTTCTTGCTGTACCAGCTCTATTGCATGAAGACCCGTGGTTTTTGGGGAAGAATCAGGACCCACACGGAGGTATATGGATTATATTTTTGGCTCGGCATTTCTACAGCCTGTGTTCTGGCTTGGTAGCCTTGTGTTGGGTTGTGTTATGGCATTTGTATATGGATAATTTGGCATCTCCCGTGGGGAGAGTAAGGCCCTCAAAGTTTGTACATGATATTATTATCCTTGGGTAATAAAATACTCCAAGGGGGGGGGTCAGCCCATTCCAACCTCTATGCGGTGTCACATGTGCAAGCTCCATTTTCAGCATTTGTGGATGTTTTGTCCAGCTTTTCTGTTTTATGCAAAGTGATGATGGATATGTGTTAAGGTTGTGGCCATGTTTAAATGTTTTAATATGCATTGATGGTATCAACAAGTGTGTCAAAGGCCCTAGTCCCCCGGGCACCCGCGAGTTACATTGACACTTGCCCTTTTTCTTGGGCTGGCTTGCATCATTCTTAGCCTTTTGTGAAGGCTGTCCCAGATCAGTTCTTGGCTGAAAATTGCTTTTGGCTTTTCCTTTGTCCTTGCCTTGGGCAACAAAAGCCCCATTACCGCCACGCATGATGGAAGATTTATTCTTCTGATTTTGCTCCTCCTATAGCAACAAACCAACCATCTCTCCAAACAAGATTGGTTCCGAGTTTCCACGGATAGATAGAGCAATGTGTGGAAATTCAGGTAATTATCTGGTAGTGATGATAGTGTCCTGGAGACCAACTCCTTTTCAGGAATGACCTCATGAATGTTAAGCAACTTCTCCCGATACATGGTCTCCAATACATCCCAAGCTTGTAGTGAGGTCCTACAAGACTTGATAAGAGGTATAATTGATCGCTTTACTGACAAAGCAATCAAAGCCATCGCTTGAGCATCACGAGTTCTGCTTCTATGAGGGAGGAGCAGGTACTACAGCTTGCCTCATGAGCACCACGGCCAGGTGTGTTAGGTGCTATGTTTGTAGGGTGTACATCATCACCCGATACATAATCCCGTAAGCCTTTGGCCACAAGAAGGTTTTGAACCATGAAACTCCATCGGGAGTTATTACTACCATCCAGTTTATCCTCTTGGGACTAAAGCCTGAATATAAGAGTTGCATTCTCAGCCATAATGTTGAAATCTCTCTGCTAAGAGATATGCAAACACTTGCAACCAAGTGTGCTGTAAAAAACACCCGCAGGCAAAATCCCAACGCACCGGAGTGCTATGCATGGCAATCACAAGTCCTTGAGCAAACTTTTTGCCCCAAATACAAGGCTGCAATAAGTCCTAGTAATTCAGGAGGTGTACGGACGGTGAACACCAGTCTTGTAGCAACTGATGGACGGTGAGCAGTCGCGTGTCGCCTTGAGAGGAAAAGCCCACGCCGCTCAAGAAGGCGCATTGGAAGGCAGGGGACGGGAGACCCAGAATGTTAGCACGTCGACGTCGGACGGCCCACCTCCTCCACCCCCCCCCCCCTCCTCCCCCTCCCCACGGGGGTTGAGCGAAGCAGTGGTGGGCGTCAGCCGGCGGCGCTAGTGTGGGGCCTGCAACCTCCGCCAGTGGCGTTGGCTCCGCCAACATCTAACGGAGTGCAACCACTCCGCCACCCGAGTGCAGTCATTAAAAAAAAAGTGTCTAAAGCATGTAAAAACCTCTAACTTTGTTTTCAATGGATACACCCAGGTGTGCTGAAGTGTGCTTAGAGTAGTCATCGATAAAAGTCACAGAGTAGAGATATCCCCTAATCGATGGTGTCCACATAGGACCTCAATAAAAGTCACAAAGTAGAGATATCCCCTCATCAATGGTGTCCTCATAAGACCACATACATCACTTTGTATAAGTTGTAATTTCTAGACAGCCCTTACTGATCCATCTTTCGAGAATGATGGCTGTTGCATCTTGCGCAAAATGTATCCTACACATACATGTTTGATAGTGGCCTCAAGCTTTGGCAATTCTGACACCAACCCACACAGTGATTTCCCCTGCGCCCCCCCCCCCCCCCCCCCTTTTTTTTTAAGACAAAGGACATATACCAAGAGCTATTGTTTGAACTGCACCACATATCTCGCCCATTGTAGCATGGTCCCTTGTAACATGTTTTCTCATGTGATGGTTTTATATAGGTAGCTAGTTTGTTTTTCTTTTTTCCATGATACAATCGCTTCATGGATTTATTGTAACACTTTTGATCTCATAGACCCTTTGTCCTTTTGTAGACGTTAAATACAACTCTCTCTCTCTCTCTCTCTCTCTCTCATCCAAGATCCTTGCAAACCTAAACCAGTTGATTCTCAGTTTTCAACTGCTGTATCTCTCGAATATGATGCCTCTGACGAGTTGAATTGTAGGACTTACTTTTATTTTTATTTATTTTGTTTCCTCTCCAATGTGATAGACTTCACATTTTCCTTAAGAATCTGATGGTCCCATAGACCAGGTTTTTGGTCTTCCAAGGACATAAAACAATCATCGTCACTTGCAGATGTTAACAAAGCTGCGTGTGCGGGGAGTGCTGCTTTGCCTATAACAGATTGCCAAAATCACCGGCCTTTTTTTAATAAATGTTGGCTGCAATGCTTTTATGCTTTCTTAGTTCTCTCAGAATCCTTACTAACTTATTGATCTTTATGATTGATACTTGGCCAATTTGTTACTCACATTACCAGAGAGTGATTATATATATCAAGCGCATAGAAAACATCACATTGCTTTATTTATTTATCTAAAAAACAAGACCAGATTCTAGACGTCTGACTGGGATAGCTGTTTATTTTTGGCATGACTTGCCAGGTCATTGTTGCGAAGGTTTTTTCATTCCCAATGCCAGTGTCACCACCGTGACACTGGTGAAGTTACAAACACAATCCAGGCTCCATGCATGTAGCTTCAATCTTTTCTCGTGTGGAATTTTCCACTAGCCTTGTTCGAGTTCTTTCTTAAAGAGTGCACTTTTTATGAGATACCTGTTCTAGAGATAAATTTGCAAAGAAACAAATAAATAATTTCAATAAATTATCTTTCCTGATTGGACCATGAATGGCACCAAAAGTCATCGTTGAATTCTCATGCAACCACAAAGATAGCAAGCACATCTTGTTTGAGCCATGTCTTGTGAATCTTGACATAGGAAGTATGTTGAACGCTTTCTTCTCATATCGACCTCTTGCCATGACTTGTTCTAGCATTATAAATTCCTCATGTAGCCTCTAGTTTTGTTATTTATGAGGATTTTTCAGCCCATTACATGATGAAGTCTCCTCTTGTCTGAGGTGTCACATGGCCCCCCTTTATCTTGCGCCCTTTGGTGGGCCTCTGCATCCGATACTGGTTAACGTTTTGATGCTAGGCCTAGTAAGAAATGGCTCCCTTGCTGCATTACCAACTTCTTCTGTCATTTCATCCCTGACGAGAGTTAACACTTAGCTTGGGATATGATGGGATGGTTGCTGTTTCAAGTTTTGCAATGCCAGCATTGATGGTTCTTCTTTTGTGGGTTTTGAATGGTATGGGTTGATAACCCCTTTTTTAATCCAGCATGGATGATATTTTCTTTTCTTGTTTTGTTTTGAATATCATGGGCTGACAAACCTTTTTCTAAATTCCAGGGGCCAGTATCAAGGAGGGTGGTCTGACATGCGATAACCTCAAGTCCGTGCATTTGTTCACAAAAAGTGAAGACTTGGCAATGCCTGGTAACTCATTACTTGAAACACCTGACAGCAGAGGGAGCAAAGATACTGTTGAGAATAAATTCAGCTCTGTTTCCTGCTTAATGCCTGCTAAAAGTCTAGGTTTTGTCCTCCCAATGCCAGTCGGACCTTCTCTGGAAGATGTGGAAAGAGTGATGAGTGCCAGTGCAGACACTGCCACCATTGTGAGCTCCACAAAGGACTTGGTCACTGACAAAGGAACACGTATCACCTTGGGGCATCATTCACCCTCAGCTGGTCATGCAACACCTTTGCCTACAGAGGTGCTGCAAACACCCAAGTCTTCTTTCAAAGATTTGCCACAACTAAAAGTGTCGCCAGTATTTCTTACATGTGAAGATGTTGAGCAGTCTTTACTAGCTGAAACAGTCCAGTATACTGACAATGAGAGCCCTTTTGGTTTGGAGGAAGTGCAGCAAGACATAGCCAAGAGTAAAAATTTGAGTCAGTTGCTTCATAGGGGCTCAATTAGAAAGAAAACTGAGGGCAGGATTCAGCAGAGTCAGGCTGTTGAGAAAGATGCAGGTAATGACATGGATGGCAATGCTTCTCAACATATAATGGCACTGTTACAGAAGAGAACTGGAGAGGGTACTAATGCTTCACATCTGGAAGAGCCTGGTTGTCCAGTATCTGCAGAGACAACTGTGTATCTAACTGGACATGACCACAGAACAGAGGATCTTGAAAAGATAGAAACTCATGGCAAGGCAACAGAAGTAATAAGCCTTGAAACTTTGTTTGGAAAGGTTTTTGCAAATGAATTGCGGTCAGTGGGAGAGCCTGTCTCATCAAAGAAGGTGCTGGATGATCCTGCTTATGTTGGTAAAGAGAACGGCTTTCAATCTTTGATTGATGCTGTGTCAGTTGCTAGACAATCAAGCAGGAAATCAGGGCAAAGAGGGTCAGAGAACTCCCTAGATTCTGATCTGCATAACGATTTGTGGCCAGACAGGTCTTCTCATGGACATGCCCATCTGGAAAATTTGAATACTTTTGAGAACTCTACTTCAAGAGGTAGACCAATGAGTGGATCATTCTTGGGTGACTCTGAGCAGCCAAAGCTGTCAACCCACCTTCCTCACCAAGGACATATTTTTCATCGACCACATCATGAAGGCCACTATCTTCCCACATCACAGATGCTTTCTCATGGAAAGCCTCTTGGGCCAATGCATGAGCCTCACTTTATCCATGATAATACACCTCATGGCATGCGCATGTATCCCCTGAATGATCCTTTCCATCCTTTGCAAGGAGGGAATTTCCTTCAATCAGGCAACCATGTACAGGGCCAATTCAGAGGGAATTTAGATGGACGCTCTCCTGTTGTTGGGGGCGCTTACAGGATGTTGTCTGCTTTTCCTTCTGAATATCCAGAGTCTGACCTGAGTCATCGTATGCCAGGTCATGGGGTTGGTGGTCTGGGCATGAAAGACGGGTGGTTTGCAGGAGATCTTAATCAAACCTCTCAAGGTGTCGTAGGCTTTAATCCACAGCAGCAACCAGTTCCCAACATCATACCAGAAAGGAATCCAGGTTATTGGGGGGTTTCTGGGCAAGGGATGGGTCTAGGTGGCAATGGACATAACATGGGATCACCATTGGAAAAATTGATCAACTCTCAGACAACACAGTTCCCATATGCTCCAGGCTTTGATCCCTATGTACTTCCTGATAGGAGGCTGAGGTATGGTTAACGCAACAGAAACAGATATGGGTCTGGTTCCTTTGTTAAATGTTAACATGGCTGATTGGTAGTAGACGTTGTCCTCGCTTGTCACTCAACATCAAATTGGCCGAGTCCGGAGCTGTGTAATATGTGACAAATTATTCGGCTCATCCTCACCTTGTGCCTGTTTAAGGTGCTGGTTTAAGTGTAGTTCAATTAAAGCTTGGAAATGTAAACTGGCTGAATTTGTTGTGAATGAGGTCTGTTCTTTATACCTTGCAAAGCTTAAAATGGTATAGCAAGTGTGCACGAGTACTGTACACATTTTGCAGTAGCAATTTTTGTTTTTGCCAAATATGTGCCAACAGGGAGTACTCGTGCAATACATCTCCAGGAATAGTCTCTGTTTGAGGGGAAGTTTACTATTCCATATTGCTTGCAAATTTTGCTTCCACCATTTTTCTGTTTTGTTCAATTGCCATATCTCATTCGCATGCTTTGAAAACCATGGTTGAGAGATGATAAATCTGGAAATCTTTGATGCTATAATTTGAGCAAAACAAATTGTAGTAGAAGCCCTTCTCTTTTTGTAATGTCCAATCTTGTAATCTTTTTTCTTGAGGGTCATGCAATACATCATGAAAGAGTTGTATTTGATTGTTTATTTGTTGAAATGTAGTTCTATAATGCATACCCCATCCTCATCTTATTTGTGCATGTGGAAAAGACAAGACCCTTCATCATGAGATATCACATTCTGCACAGTTTCTATACCTTTAGTAGATAGAAAATAAGCTCTCCTAGGAGTCGTAACAGCCAATGGAGCAGTAAAAACTTTTTTCCATGTATATTTTCTTACCTCAGAGAATTTCTTATTTGTGGAGGTCTCCTAGACCAATGTAAGTAATTCAACACTTCTTTCCAAACAGCAATCAATTTGTTTGTGCATGGGTAACTTGGAATTTGTCTTGCACATGTCCAATGTCTATGTCCTAGTATTGTAGCTGCCATTTACCAAAGGAAGATGTTTTAAAATTTTTTAATACATTTTTGCTACCATGAGCGTCCAAGGTGGTTCTTGAGGTAGGAAAGTATATAATGTTATTGCTTTTCTTATCAACACATGATGATGAATATTTAGGATATTTAGTCCACCATGCATTTAGAAAAGTATGTAATGTTATTGCTTTTCTTATCAACACATGATAATGAATATTTAGGATATTTAGTTCACCATGCATTTTAGGTGAGCAAACCTTTTGATACCTCAATGCTTTTTTATGTTTTTTTAAATCTCCTTAATACTTCTATTATTTGTCACATGAAAGAAGAAATTTGTTTCTTTGACCAAATCAAAAGTGGCAAGAAAAAATGGATGTATGTTATAAGAACAGATTGCACAATATGAAGCTTGACATGAAGCGGCCATGTAGGTAATTTCCAATAACCTAGCTTCATTTATATTTTTGCATTACCCATTTTGTAGTATCCTGGTGAGAGACGTCCCAACCCAATGGGTATTCCCAAACGTTTGACAATTTCAATGGATGGGAGAACTTTTCCAAGCCATAAAATAATGTGCTAGTCTTCTTCCTTTAAAGGCAAGAAATTTGATTTCTTGAAGTTCATAAATAGCCCTACACCCTCACCAAATAGCTCTAGAGCTTGCATAAGTATACATAAATCATTGTGGCTATTTTTTGAGAAAAAGGAGTTGTCATTAGCATAAGCTTGAGCAACCAAAACACGACCATGTGGCAATTGCAACATATGTAGATGTCCATTGTCAATGAGTTTATCCATATAAAGCAACAATGGATGAGTCACTATTCATATAACAAGGCACTCAAAGGGCATCTCTGCTTGATTGATTTTCCCAACTACCAATCCTTTACCGAAAATACACCTTGACGTGCTATCTTTATATAGCTAGTAAATGACATTACACATATTTTCTCCAAATCCATTTTGTCTTTATTGCTACTATATAATCTAAGTGAAGAGTATTAAAAGCTTTAGCCACATCAACTTGCAATAACGATACATCCTCTATGTATTCACATATTCTTTCCCCACATATATGTTGCAAATATTGTCTTTGATTTTTCTTCTGGGGACAAAACCATATTGTGTTGGATGAAAGACCCCTATTCAAGATGGTTTTGATTCTACTGGTAATCATTTTAGTAATCACATTGTCATCAATGTAATAGGTCTCCAATCTGCAATATTTTGACATTTTTGTTGGAACCAACTTAACTAGACTCTCTTGCCATGAGAATGACATAATTCCTTTTAACCATGATTGATTGTTCATAAGCAAGAGTGGTTGTTTAAGTATATCCCAAAACTGCAGAAAGAATTCAACAGTTACGCCCATCTCGAGTATTTCCATTTGCCCAAAGATTTAATTGCATTGATTGATCATAAGCAAAAGTGGCTGTTTAAGTATATCCCAAAGCTGCAGAAAGAATTCAACAGTTAATCCCATCTTGAGTATTTCCATTTGCCCAAAGATTTAATCCCATTGTCAATCTCCAATTCCAAAAAAGGAATTTCAAGGTCTTGTGCTTCTTGTGCATCCATAATTCCTCACACAAGAAAGCAAGTCAGCCAAGCAGTAGAAGCATCGTCTATTAATGAAGCAGGTCTTGCAAAAGCATGTTGGAAATGAGACACATTCTTGTCCTAATTGCATGATATTATGTATCCATTTCACATTAATGGTTTTTGTCACATGACCGAACCTGCCACTTTTCCAACTTTCTTTGATAATTTCTTTCCAGCGCATGCCTAGCATAATGCATTCTTTCTAGCTCATGCCTAGCATAATGCATTCTTTCTTCTTCTTGAGGGGATAACATACAAATATGGGTGACTTCTTCAAGAGCTTGTAATTGTCTTCGCAACCCACATATTTTGTCGCTTTCTTTCCCTACGTACCATTTTTCATAAGAAATTATAACTCCTTGCATGAGAACAACAAAATGATACTAAGCAACATCAATATCCCCTAAGTACCATTTTCCATAATTAGTTATAACTCCTTGCATGTGAACAACAAGATGATACTAAGAAATATCAATATCCTCATAAATCTTTGCATTCAAAGCAGCAACAATATCACCCACCATAACGTGAAATAGAGGGTGAGTGAGATAGCTATTGTTTATAAAATATAGCTCCTTGCTCATCAACATTAGGGGTACCAAAATAGAGACTAGAGGAGCATGATCTAAGAGTACGACATGTAATAGGACCAAAGTGTACCGACAATCCAATCTAGCATGATATTCAGTAAAAGCATTATGATGGAATGTAAAGCCTTTCCTGTATCATGTATTGCATTAGATGGAACATTGTATTTTTCCATGACACCCTTTCAGATATACAAAACACCTCTAGTGTTGTCATCTGGCAATGGTGGGGCGAGTTATTAAAACCTCCACATAGAAATGCATTTGCCAATCATGGATACTATAAAAGCTTCTTCTAGAGTCTAGCTCTTCGTGTTGGAAGTGACGGAGCATAAACTGATCCAAATTCATAAATTATTCCATTCAACATGCACTATACAATGATAAGATGACCATTTGGATCATTATAAGCGACCATTGGAAATTATTCATGTCTCACAAGCACACAGACCCCAAAAAAAATAGCGATGCCTGCATAATATATATCATAATCATGGGAAAAATCCATTTGCCCAGCCAGAGCATGCTGATTATGTTCCTGTAGACACACTATATCCGGTTTTATTTTATATACATAATCCCAAACTAGTCTCCAAGTTCTTGGATTAATCAAACCCTATACATTATATGACATGCATTTTATTGTGATATTAATTATCATGATGAAAGGAGTAGAACCAAATATAATCCATATCAAAATGAGCCTGTCAAGTGCAGGCTATATCAATATCATCTTGCAAATCCTGCAATTTCAGCATTCCTCCTTTGACCATCAGCATTTATAGAAGTGGAAGCTCTACCCTGAGGTGATTTTGTCCATGTACAAGATTGCAATGGTTAGTGACTAGTTTATGTGCATTTGTAGTTTGTTAAGAGAGGATTTCAGAGTTGCTTCAGGTCAAGTGTCCAATTGTTGTACATCTTTGCCTCGAGTCTGTATGCATATACTTATAGCAGGTCCTGACACATGATTAGGCATCTTAATGGGAGGAGAATTTTGGGTAGTTGTATTTGCTAAGACAATTGGAGGCAGAGGAACAGAGTGAACAAGTGGCTACAATTTCAAGGTTGGACATTCTGTGTGGCCAAGTGTCGT